>NC_082391.1:20444538-20466118 GCF_031168955.1 Gadus macrocephalus | reverse complement strand
GGATCTACCAATGACCTATCTCTCTCTGTGTCTCGCTCTGTCTCCTCTGTCTTTCTCTCGTCTCCTGGTTTCATTGAGTTTATTGAGTTGTCTCAAGGGTTCTTATTTTTAGTGGTTCATCGCATGCAAGGATAACTCTTCTCCTTAAGCAATGGGAAGAAAAGAGGTGGGGGGGGGGGGGGGGGGGGGGGGTCGGAGGATCAACGGTTACTTCAGCAGCTAAAAGCACTTAAATCAGGACCCCCCCCTCCTCTGCCCCATTCAGCTCCACTTTCCACGGTTGCGGTTGATTAAAGGTACTATCACGCTGGAGCTGATAGGCTGGTGAGAAACCCAGACCACGTTTTTGGTGGGGAAACATTTATTGCAAATGACTCTTGTTAATGCCCCCTCCTATATTTCTCCATCTGAACACAATTTGGCAGCGAGTCCTAGAGCACGAGAGGGGGTTTGTGGGGGTGTGTTGGTGTGTGTGTGTGTGTGTGTGTGTGTGTGTGTGTGTGTGTGTGTGTGTGTGTGTGTGTGTGTGTGGGGGGGGGGGGGGGGGGGGGCATGCCGCGAGCCTCCTGGTGCTCATACCAGCACGCCAAGGTTCAAGACCTGTCATAAACACGGCGGCGGAAGAGGGGAAACAGGGATGTTACCATGGCGACGGTGGCTCTGTTGCTGCACCCGGCGAGACCTATGGCTGCTCTCAACAACACAGAGTCAAGTCATGAGGTCGCCGGAGCCGAAAGAGGGGTTTCAGGTTGGTAAAGGGCCAACCAAACCGCGTTGCTGTTGGTAATCTAAAGTGGTGATCAATTGACTCACAGACGGTGTGAGTTTAAGCTCCGTGCAGACTGCAGGTGTGCTCAATGTAAAGTAGACACTGAAACAGAGAATATTATTTACTGTTGTCACGTAAAATCCCGTTTCTATACGTTTTTACACGATTGATATAGTTACCGGTACTGTGTCTGAGTCTCTGAGACATCTGAGATACACCTTGCGCGTTTCGGATCAGTTATTTTCTCCACCAGCAGAGGGTGACCTTAGCCGCCAAAGCGGCCGCAAATAAAGTGAATTTTGTTGATCTTGATTCTACACAGAAAATTAGCTAAAAAGCTTTTTTTCTTTTTTCCTTTCATTGTGTCCAATTTTAGAATGGATGTTATCAATACAAAAATACTCACCCGTCAAGATTATTATGAAATTCACACTGTTTCGCATCAACCGATATGTTTACAGAACTAAATGTAAACCGATATGTTTACAGAATCAAATGAAAGATGTATTATATTAATTTCAATTGAAATGTGCATCCGCGAAATTGTTATGTTAGATGTATGGCCATACAAATGTATTAATGGAATGCAACAACAAATGGAAGGCCTATAAATATTATATATCATTTCACTTGCATATATATGTCGATAATACGCATGCAATGATAATTGTATTTATCCAAACGGTTTCCACTTGCAGTGAGTGCAACGGTTAAATCTATAGGTAGCCTCCCTCTGTCTGTGTAGGCTATAACTGTGGGCCCTTATCATAACACCCTCTTTTGGGGTTCTGCTTGACGTCACATTAATAGGACCCGTCGTAGTTCCACACATTCTGAATTGAATTGGTGAATTATTATGGTAGAGTAGCCCAGACTCCGATTATTATCTAGTATTACATGAAATTGTGGGGCGCAGTAGAAACCTCAAAACATCATTGATAAAGGTGTTAAAAACAGACCAGATACGTCTGTTTCTGAATGTTTGGGGAACAAAATAGCCTATGTGCTATTAAATTGAACAAAAGGACCTTTCGATAAAGAGCCTGGATGAGAAGATATCCAGAAGTCTGTGGTTTGTGTTTTGCATGCAGTGGTTATTACCCTCTAAAGGCCCATAGAAATGAAGACGATGACAATATTTAGCTTCGGATGGATTGTCCTCGATTACCGAGGTAGGTTTCAGTTGTAGATGTGATTGACCATGGACGTTTTCTTCTTCTTTTTCTTGAAAACGACCAAAAGGACAATGTAGGAAAGGTCATCCCCTGTGAGCCATCAATGAAAGAAAATAAATCCCCATTTCTTTTCTTTGTATGGTTTATTTACTTAATGGTGACCACTGTCATGTCATTCAATTACACTAAGGGCACAATATGTCAAAAGTCAACGACCACGTGGTTCTTTAAACAGCCACTAGATGGTAGGCCTATGACATATGCATTAAATATCAGGTTATTCTAATGCTGATAATATGTCAAAATAAATAAGAAAATATCACAAAATGTAAAACAAAAACCTCATCAAAACTCTGACCAGGTACTTTAAGATCTGTTTTTTTTTGGTGTATTTTTCAGTAGAGATAAATAAGAGAGTCCACCCTCATATAATGTGGTTAATCTTCAATGTTGTTATCCTGAAAACAACAGATCACGTCGAAGGAAGATACTGAATTTATTTATTGGGAACATGTTTCTGTCTTTTGATTATTACAGAGACATGAGAAAATATTATCTTTGTCTGACAATCAATTCAATATTAATATTCACACGTCATGCATAAAAAGCATGAATTTCATAGGCCTATATGTGTACAGTATTCATACAGTAAAGACACGTATTTTAAACAGACTATGACATCATGAAGACATACTTAACGGATTTAGGTGGATAGACTATCATTGCTTTGAACCTATATCGAATGAGTGCAGTCGAGCAAATGCAAATGTTTACAAATGTAATCAATTGAGTAGGCCTGCTTATCACCTAATGCTTTGACTATATGAACGTTGACTATTTTGGACTATCTCTATCTTCAATTATTGACCAAACCTACAGAACAAAGAATGACTACGTTTCTAGAGAGGCATTATAATAATAGGCCTACTAATTATTATTATAATAATTGGTATTGATTATAATTAATCAGGATTGTATAGGCCTATTTAAAAATATCAAAATAGCTCACTGTGCGCCTGTCTTAAAGGTAATTTCCCTTACGGGAATGTGGTTTAGTCTTTTTCAGATGTGGATATTAGTGTTGCATTAAAATGTAGGCCTATATTGTAGACTATATCAGTTGATAATGATAATTAATTGTAGCCCTTCCTTAAAACTATCGGCGTAATTAACTCTTTCAAACCAAGCGTCCAGATTTATTTTTTGTAAATTATGGAAGTTTAAAGGCCTAACTGGAACAGTGTGCGCGTTTGGAGTAAACATCCACATCAAACAAGTGCTTAGCCATTCAAATAAATAGTGTCCCTTTGCCCATTCCGCATGCTTTGTATGCCGTAATTATTAAGTAAGGTTACTCGTATCACACACCGAAATACAGACATCCAGGTATAAAGAGAAATTTGACAAAGGTCACCAACCATCAACTCAAATCAGTGGCGGCCGATGATTATTAACAATAAGGGACACGGCAGACCATTCATATTTCTTGCGTTTGAAAAGTCAACGTCCACCAATGCTCTGTCTGTGGTTGTCAACACGCTACAGGTCAACACGTTTGCTATGTTTAAAGCTTTTTACGCACAGCTTACCTGACGACACTCGAGCGGTCACACGATGAGAATAACGACCCGACTCACCAACGTGTGGTGTTTAAATACAGCCCTGATACACACTGATCGCTAATGTTGGTATGCATGCATTGTGTCCATAAATATAACCTTAATATTAGAGTAGAAAAAAAGAGTTCACTTTACATATAGATAGAATAGACGATCCAAGTTATTTGAGCGACAAAGGGTTAAGCTCGAAGAAAAAAAAGAGACATTTATTGTCCTGACACGCCAAGAGTGGGACGTCGTTAACAGCGGCCAATCACCGCGCTGCCTTCCTCCGCCCCCAGCCAATAGGACGTACGGAGGGCTCCCTGTCAGTCACAGGTGAGGGTGGATGGTGGAAGTTTGTAAAAAAGGGCTGGAAAGGGGATCGAACCCGCGCTGATGGAAGAGTTATGCGGAGGAGGAACATCGTGTTTTTGGATATGCTGAAACTTTCCGTCACTTCTCCGGGAGGAAAGCAATGAGAATCCTGAAGTGGAAGAACAGGAGCAGCAGTATCAGTCATTCGAGGGAAATACAATGTGGATGAACTGACGTCGTCTTCGTTTAGCGGGACACCAGTTATTCCCTGAAGACGAACTTAAAAGGGGTTTGAAAGATGGCCGTGCGTAGCAATTCATTGATGCCTTTCTCCATCCAAGCCATTTTGAATAAAAAAGAGGACAGTCGTGGACATTTACCCGATTTGGATATGTGTTTCTCAAAGACGTCCTGTTGGAAAATATTCGGGGAAATGAACAGCGGATCTGCTGACTTTCCCACGGCGTGCAGGCCGAGCAGCGACGGGGGAACCTGCGAGCCGGGCGACAACAAAAGTTACGACTCCGACTCGGGTCTGAGCGACGATAACGACGGTAAGCCGGTGGTGTGTAAGACCGAGACCGAGGTGGATCCCGCCTCAGACCTGCTGGAGGAGAGCCTGCAGGAGGAGACGGACCATGAATCCACCGCCGTGGAGAACGCGAAGGGACTCAGCGACTGTGAGCCCAATGTCTCGGGTAAGCGGAGGAAACGACAAACATTTCGTGAGTGTGTGAGTGTGGACATTTTAATTTATTAATCTCGTTGTAGGCATACACGTTTAATGGTAACAAATTGTCCATGGTCAGCGTGGTGTATAATTAATGGCCGTTTTAATGCGGGCTGCGTTTCAGATTATTAAGGCATGGGTCCTTCAGGGCCAGACCTATTTGAAATTTGGAATTCATGGTTGTTTGGTGTGCTGTCATTAGGCCTCCATGTTTATATTTAAGATTGAGTTATGGTGAAATGTCGATGAAACATGTCTACCGCTATCCTGCATGTGTATCGCTTTCCTTTTACATTTATGAATTAAAATCTAGTTTTTATCTATAAAAATGCATTTTCTCAATCCAGATTCCAACAACCTCGACGAGGCGGGAAGCGATCAAAGCGCCGACCAGCCCAAGCAGAGGAAGAAGCGCTCGCGAGCCGCCTTCTCCCACGCACAGGTCTTCGAGCTCGAGCGGCGCTTCAACCACCAGCGCTACCTCTCGGGGCCCGAGAGGGCCGACCTGGCTGCCTCCCTGAAGCTCACCGAGACCCAGGTCAAGATCTGGTTCCAGAACCGCCGCTACAAGACGAAGCGTCGTCAGATGGCCGCCGATTTAATGGCGTCGGCCCCCACGGCGAAGAAAGTGGCGGTTAAGGTGTTGGTCCGGGACGACCAGAGACAGTACAGCCCGGGAGAACTGCTGCGGCCCCCGCTGCTTGCCCTGCAGCCGTCCTACTATTACCCCTACGGCGCGTACTGCCTTCCCGCCTGGACGCTATCCGCGTGCGCTGGGAACCCATAAGGCCCCCCCTTACCACAGAGGGGCCCCTCCTCGTGTATTTATTTTCTCCCGGGAAACCAAAGGAAAAACATTGAAAGAATCCTTGAGAGAAGCGAGTGTCTGAATGGACTTATCAGATCAGAGTCACCAACCGAACTGCCTCACCGTGTTTTGTTGTCGTTGTTGTTGTTGTTGTTGTTGTGTACGACTGAAGATATCACATTTGATGGTTGTTGCAGAATATTCTGTCCTCTGTTGTACGCGCTGTTCCTACCTCTGCAATGATTGGAAATAGACTGTTTCTATTGGCCCTTCAAATGGGTAATTGTGTTACGTTTTTATCTTTGTTGTGTTTGTAATAACTAAAATATTTCAGCACTTTTGAGCATATAGTGTGGGCATGTACAGTAGGCCTATCAAACATTAAAAGAAAAAATACGAAATGTTTGTTGTATTCGTGTGTGCGACCGGAGAAGGTTTCATTATTAAGAGATACCTATATCTGCTGTCGAGTAGCCTATATGTTTTATTTTGTTATTTAGAGGAAAACGAATATTTTTTCATAGCCATACCAATTGTTATAATTGGAATGGCATTATGTAGGCCTATGTTTTATTTACAAATTTAAAATCCCCCATATTTTTAGGCCTGAATATAAAGAAAATATGAGACTAATTACGGTTTTAAATATTGGCTGCTTTCGATTTAGCAATTCAAAAAGTTGCTTGATGGTTGACGACTGGTCGTATAGTGGTAGTTTTGGGCGCTATATCAACTCTCTCCGAAGAGACTATGACACAATACAGTGTTTGGTCCGTGTCCACGTGTATACAAAATAAGATGCAACATTGCTGTGTTTTTTCCATATGATATCGTATATATTTATCTTGCGTGGGATAAATTAAGTATGAGAATAAAAGTGGTGAATACGTTAAGAAATCGTGGCCACATTATTATATTATTATTGCAAACAATTATAGGTGAAATAACCTGTGTGGGTAAAATACACTATGACCCTAGGAGTCAAGTTGTCATCATGGCCAGGATGAGCTCTCCTCCAAACACTCCTGTCAAACACGATGATTAATTGCTGTACGATCCTGGGACATGGTGAAGTGACGGGTATCTTAGGGTGCACGTCTACACAGGTAGAGGACTATTTGAAGGTCAAGGAGACCCATGTCATGAGGCACTGCATCTGCCTTTGGATCGCTTGACGATTAAGTGTATATTGAACACCAAACCATTTTATTTATATGACTTAGTAAAACTCTTTGTATTCAAGGTGTTTGGTTAACCATGCAGGAAACACAACTAGTCACAGTTGAGCCTTGTGCACGCTTGAGCCTCAATCCAACGTGGATCCAGGAACAAGAGACGGTGCGCAGGTCAAAACAAACGGTTGAGTCAACAACCAAGTTCAAGACTAAACACTTATAACCGATCAGCGTCGAGATACGATGGATGTGACTTTGGATGTCTCGCTCTCAGGTAGGCCTCCAGATGGATCAACACTACTAGCTAGGCTACTACTAGGCTACTACTACACCTCCCCATCTGGGGAACCTTCGACAAAAAAGCCCCCGGCCCTTTTAACATTGTTAGACCGGACACAATTTTTTATCATAATATTTACTTTTGCAACATACAAACCCCGTCCCTGGAAAGTAACCTGCGTACACCTGTGCAAGACGCACCGATACAATTGTTTTTTGGAATTAATTTTTGGATTGCCTGGCTCTTCACCTCACCCGAGCATCCTCCTTCGATTATGGGGCAATGTCATTGATTCTCAACCCAGAGGAGCTCAGAGAGAACCTATAAGGATATTGAACACTAGACCGTCCCATGCGCAGTCTACGTGGCGTCCATTTCTTTACCATGCCTGCATAAGATATCTGATCTAGAGGGGGAGACATATACCGGTTGTTTTCCTTCCGATCTCTGTTCTTTGAAATGCAAACACCCACATTGACATGCATTGTACCTTGTTCCAGTTCTATTTGATTATCATATTTTTGAGAAAAGAAATGCATGCATGGTGTAGAAGGCTCAACAAAAAAATAATCCCCAATTGGCCAGCATAATCATTCTGCCTATATATTTTTTTATCAAATAAATTGGCCTACTGTACGCAAAGGTCGTTTAGATCTTTTTTTTTTTTAGTTTTTAAAGCAAGACTTCATAACTTACTAACGCACACCATCGCGCACCAACCGATTATTACGCATAAAAATTACACTTTTTGGTGCACAGAATGATATTGGCCTAACCACATTCGTTTTCAAACTAAAAACATTTAGCCAAAAATAAAGTCCCCTTCACACACACACACACACACACACACACACACACACACACACACACACACACACACACACACACACGCACGCACGCACGCACGCACGCACGCACACACGCACACGCACACACACACACACACACACTTACACAACACGCATAATAATAAACTAATCACGGATGTCAAGGACAGATCAATTGAATCCAAGTGACAATTTTAATGAGACATAATCATGAAAATGTGCTATTTTCTCTGCAAAGACATGTTCCAGTTGTTGTTCTAGATCACGTTACAGTATTAATGATACAAAATTGCCATTAAATACCACATGTTATTTTCCTTTATAGCCTACTATAGATCGTGCGACTCAATAATCTGTTTGAGTTGACGTACAGCAATGAAAACAAATCTCCAGCCTCCGCAGATTGCTGACGCACATGCACGAAAGACAAGGAGTTGTTGCTGCAGTCAAAGCCTTATTCACGGTGTAAAAACCAAACAGATGTGTCCAAAAATAACAACTTTAGAGGATCTGCAGATGCATTCGGGTTCAGGGAACAACAGCTCATGCCGAGCTTACCAAATCCACACTCGATTGGACTAGATATTTCATTTTCTCCTTGTAGGCTACACGTTGGACGCTTCGCTAAATGAAGAAAGTAGCCCATGATGATAGTGAATAGGCCAGTAAGAATTTGTGTTAGAGAGACTTTTAGCATATACCATGCCAACTTTTTCGTATAAATAAGTGTACGAATGTAGATAAAAAAATGTTTTACAGCTTGATTATTCCTAAACCAACAGTACAATAACCCATGCAATATATATATATATATATATATATATATATATATATATATATATATATATATATAAACATAGGCTATTTATTACATAAATAGCCTATTTATTACAACAATATTTATGAAACCAAAATCTTATTTAAATCAATCAACACCCCTGGACAGCCAACAAGCAGGGATAGACTCCCAGCGTCAGAGTATGAGTTTTCATTTAAAGGTAGGAAGGCTGTGAGTTATAGGCCTACGATGTATTTCCTATAAGAAATGAAAATAAAATCCATATAGTCTCATGCTTCGCTCGAGATTTCGTTTTTGATTAATAAAAAGAGCTATCAAATTAAATTGATAGCTCAGCCTTTGCTTTGATTTTTTTTTGTATTTGTTATTCCCGAATTTCCCACATTGGATCGTATATTTAAGTCAAGGCCTACACATCACTTTTTCATGGTCCATTAAAGATGTTGAATAGGATGTTAAAACCTTTAAAATATGAAATAAATAATTGATCACATTCTACTGGCGATGCTGCTAATCAAAGAGTCGAATATAAGATAACAATGATTTGAGGTTGTCATGGTCAAAATGCTTACCTGGTCCACACAAAGTTTGCAGCAAGTTAGTCACACCATTACTTTCGAACTTTGTGTAGCCTACAGTTGAGAAGCTGTCCATCACCCTCATGTGCATTCTGGAAAATCGAAACCGGACATTCATCCTCACCTCAGAGTGGCCCAGGTGCGAATTCTTACCCCCATCGGATGTTTGTGTCCCTTTCAATAAAAGGTGTTTGAAAGACAAGAACGCGGATGGATCCATATTTATTTTGCAATTTTTGTATGTCATGCGTTCTTCCGTCATCCTAAAACGTTTTTCGTTTTCAAAATGACAGCGTAGCTTATATAAATAAATGACATGCCTACGGGATAAAATGTTTACTTTCTGGCCTAGGCCTACCTGTTTGTTAAGTGATTTATTATTTACCATAATACTTTGTAGCGTGGTCTGTTTAATGCAGAACGTGCAAGCAGTGGGAGGATCCCCCCTCCAGAATAGCTTTTTAAACGTAAAGTGTTTTCATGTGCCATGAAAATCGCTTCAAATAAAATGTAGGCCTACCCTTTTATTAACGATTTAAGGCCCAATATTTATATTATTATTATTGTAGGACCAATACCGTAACACCAAAAAACATGTCTATATAAAAAAAAAAAAAAATATATATATATATATATATATATATATATATATATATATATATATATATATAGGCTATGTATAGGCTATTTGATTTTTTAGCCATACAGTATTCTTGGATGAAATATTTTTTTGATTTTTGCTATTGGAAAAAAAAGGCTTTATATATATTCATAACTCTTTTCAGAACAGTTTTTATCATGCGTAAGGCCATAGTTCAATCTTCTAAAGCCTAAATTATTATCAATAGCCATTTAACTGAGCGTTCCGTTTGTAGGCCCATGTGCTGCATAATAAAATAAAAACACAAAGACCTACATCCAGAAATATGATTTACCGTATGTATGCCTCTGAATAAATAAATGTATCAACCAGATATGAAATTAATTGATTTCAGAACATTTAACTTTTGAGTTGTGTTCAATTTGGCTGTAGGTCAAAGGTTATAATTGGGTAAAACTGACCAACCCCGAGTGACTAGTCAACAATGGACTCCCTCAAACATCCTTTTTTTGCTTTACCGTGGTGTGTGTGTGTGTGTGTGTGTGTGTGTGTGTGTGTGTGTGTGTGTGTGTGTGTGTGTGTGTGTGTGTGTGTGTGTGTGTGTGTGTGTGTGTGTGTGTGTGTGTGTGTGTGTGTGTGTAAACCTACGTGTGTGCGTGCGTGCATCTGTGTGATCACGATCATGTTTTTTAGGAATGTGTGATTAGGCTATATTTTATGTTATACACATGCCTATATTGTCATAACGATACAATAAATATATTAAACATGTGTTTTTTAAAGATATATATGGGTTCAATATTTTACTGGATGAAGAAATATAAAGGCTAAGGCAGCTCTGTCATTCGGGCATCTCTCGATGATCTCTCGCCTCCCTCCTTTATTTCAACTTTGACCCTGCTACCATGGCGACGAGAACGCGTCATACCCAGGACGCATCCACAGAGCATTTATTTGCCGACTGCTGATATACGCTTTTCAAACACAAACGGGCGGGTGAAAATGCAAACAAAAAATGACCCACTAAATTTAAATATCTGTTTTTCTGAGTAACACTTGGGAACAGCACACATAAGAAATATAAATAGTAATATAGGAATCCTTTCCTACGACGCATAGTGGTTGAAGCCAGCACATTCAAAATGGCGGCCAGTCTGCTCCACAGCGAATATTTAATACACTTGGTCAACTAGATAAAATCAACTACCAGTGACTTCTTGGTTTGAATTAATTCGTTTTATTTGTCAAGACAAATAGTGTACTATTGCAAATTATTGTTTTCGACATGTCGGACTCTGAGGAAGAAAGTCAAGATCGACAACTGAAGTTTGTAGTGATCGGAGACGGCGCATCAGGCAAGGTAAGGGCACCGTGTATCATTGTACTGAAGGGATAAACTATATTAAGCTCACTGGTGCGAGTATTGCTGACGAAAAGTGTCATGTGCTTGAGTGACACTGTTGTTGTACTCATCGTATGCAGTGCATACATAGCGTGTTGTTGTGAAGTCTCGGTCGCCATGGCTACCCTGCTAACGCTATCCTTCGCCGCTGAGTCTTGTCAACAGGAGCATATATGCACAGCTATTATGTTGGCAATAACGGTGATGCCAGCAATGCCAACATAGATGTGTCGTTGGTAAGGAATTGACTCGGACGTGCTTACATGCGTGATCATAATGGGCTATGTTGATCTTCGTGCATGAGTGGATCCCATGTCGTTCCATCCATACAGTAAGGCCTGTGTGTTTTTAGTGTGTTCGACATCTTCAGAATGTGAATGCAGCAACATAAAATGCCTATATTTTGGTGATCAGAGATCGTAGCCGGCATATTTTTTTACATTTGGCCCCAGGTTTTTTGTGAAGGGTATTTCATCTACCTTGTGGCTTGGAAAACAATACCTATACATATATTTTGAATCATTGAGGGTATAATGGTGATTATGTGTTGGTATTACAGCAGTGTTAATATTGTATTGATTAATTGTATTATGGCATTATATCACACATTTAAACATACTTTAAAATGTAAACTTGAATGCCTACAAATTGTATTATGTTGAGTAAAGAACAGTAGATATATTGATCATTCATAATTATTCTTGCGTTTCCTTTTCAGTGCACTGCTGTTTGTACTTTATCCACCAACCAGATGACAAATGTTAGCCAAATGGTCGCCATCTGGCACCTTAACATATTGACAACCTCATAATTGATAACAAGGGCACCATAAATAACATAACTTTATGCACAGGCCAATTTGTTGGCCCGCAAATTCCATATGTGCACTGATTATGTTAAGGTAATTCTCTTCAGAGCGTACTCCATTTTACACAGCTCACCTCTGGTGTCAATATAGCACAGCAAAACTGAAGAAGCTACAGGTAGCGTATAATGATGCGTTTAGGATCGTCCTTAAGCTTCCAAGATGAACAAGTGCACGCTCTTTGTTTGTGACTAGTAATGTCCCCTCCTTCCATGCTGTGTTGAGGAACTTTGGGTACACATTTATGTGTCGACTTCTAGTTACAAAACAAATGCATTTAATAATTGCACTCGCTGACACTAAACAGAGTGATGCAAGGTACTCCTCTGGGTTGTGGAATCTATGCTTGCTTGCATGTATTTTAATCTATGTTGACCGTGTATTTCTATTGTCTTTTATATGGAACTTTGAGTTTGGAATAAAGTATTCATTCACTCATTCATAACATTACAAAATTGTAGAATCAAACTTTTACAGAAGTAGATAGGCAAATCAGAGTACATTTATTTAGTAGGTCTTCCTAAAAACAAAACAAAAAACAGTGCAAAATAATTAAAATAATTTGGTTCTTTACAGTTGGTTGTATTTGAATAAATTCTCTAAATAACTTATTGTGCATATTATTATCCGAATGATAAAAAAAAAGTGACGAAACACAGCCAGAGTTAGCTTTGAGCGGCTTGTGTAGCTTGTGTCTATTACTGGGGACCCTCTTGTCTCCTATAGCTAGCCCCGGACACCTCTGTTTTGGGACCAGGGCAACATGTGAGAAAACATTCACTGGCCCGACCCCATCGGAAAACAACGCGCGGCGTCTTCTATAGTGAGAGTAGGAAACACAAGTGGGAAATGAGTTAGGCTACGTGACAAGACCTCTCCTCGTAGAGTGGGATATTTGAAAAAGGAGCCTACACTCCAAATATTCTCTCAATGCATGAGCTCTCTCCCTCTCTTCATGATGTGTGTTCATACCCCGATACATGCAGAGATATCTTTAGGGGGGCAACCCCTCTGCCCAAGTGGACGCAAACACAACAGGTGTACGGTGCTCCTTGGTTGGTTGGTACTCTGATCAAGAGGGCCAGAGGCCTATCCCCACTGCAATCAGACACTCGTCTTTATAAAAGTTCACGTTTGAGATGTTCTGCAACACATTGGACACCTTTTGAAATCTTACTACGATATTGTTATTTGGTTAAGAGTGGCGTCTCAGACAACAGACAAGAATCGCAGATTGGACAGATGCTAGATTTACCATAAGCCCCGCATGGCCCAGGCCTCACACGCACTTGATGTTCTTATTATTGAAAATGAGTGTAATGAGCAACACAACAATGAAGGGAAGAAGGATGCCATTACCTTTTTATTATTGTAAGTATCTGGATTTTTTTTTTTCAACATCTCTTCTCCAAGCTAATCTCTCCTTCCTCAGGGAGAAAGGAAAGCAAGGCATCAGTGATGGCAAGGCGCAATGAGTAAAAAAAATGAATGTTCTCATTCTGGAAAGTTGAGATTTTCTTTAGGGTAGGGGGGGGACGCTGGGTGTCCAGAACACACACCACTCAGTTCCCAGTTGATCCGCTACATTAATAACCCTCCTCAACCCTAGGCTGCCAGGTGTCAGCTCGTCACTGTCTCAATGACTTACCTGCTTGTCTGTTCTGGGCAGAAAAACGGGAGCCCTGACCCCCATTTTGAGCTACCACCAGTGACTGACATCTTGAATGCTACCCCCCCCCCCCCCCCCTATTAATGTCAATTTGCTCAGCAAATTGCAATCGGATCAGTTTTTCTTGGACTCGTTCTCTGCTGGTATTTTTGCTCGTGGGTAGTTGCCCATTCAGAAATCTAGACGGATGTGTGAAGGCTTGTCCACCTTAGCGGGGTGTTTTTTTAATCGTTGGTCCACAGTATGGCAAGGCTCTTGAGGCGTCGGGCCTAAGCCTGCACAAAGGTCTATTTTTCAAACATGGGTTTTAACGTCGGCGACTGTTTTGTTTCTGAAAAGTCGCTGTTCCCTCACAACAGGAGAAAACGATGGCGGCTCATTCTTTGACCCAAGCTGTTCGCCGTACCCCAACCCTTGTACTTGAGGGGACCTCATCTCATTGCTATCTCAGTTGGGGAACAATGGCGATGTCCTAACCTGTCGCTAATGGCAAAGAATCAAACTATAAATGTTTGAACACACTGTGAGAACGCTCCACCTCAGTGTATGCTTTTTTTCCCCCTGGCGTCGCACCCCCCCCCCCCCCCCCCCCCCCCCCCCCCACACACCTCCTCCCCCCAACACCCCCACTCCCGTTTCCCGGCACTGGTATCATTTGTGACCCTGTGCTGTCCTCCGCTGGAGTGTCGGGGATTACGCCAGCTTTTACATTCAATGCTGAGTTCCAATTGTATGGCTGGGGAGAGAAAACCCGAGGACCGGGGAGAGGCGAGGAGAGCCAAGCTACTGGAATGCCAAGACAAATGGCCGACGAGGCCAGCGGGAGCATGTGGAATGAATTTCTGCTGTCCGTGCTGGTTACCCCTGTGTTGTCGGTGATTGTTAGGGCTACTTAAATGGAAGATTTCACCCCCCCCCCCCCCATCCCCTTGTTGCGTCACTCACCTCCAGCAATTTTTCAATCGGGCCCGAGCCTGCGATACTGACCCTGCACGCGGATTTGTTTAAAATCCTCACGGTGTTGTCATACTTCAAAAGGGCATCAGGTGGAGGCCTTCAGTACTGCGCTTCTAAGGCCGGAGTCCCAGACAAAGCAAAACGTCTGGGGCGCGGTCCTTTTGTCTCCATCATTTGTTTACTTCTTTTGTTAAAAGTCTGCATACAATTGAGCGACGTTGTCAAAACGGCACAAGAAATGTGTTTCTGATCCTGACGCTTGATTAAAAAAAAAAAACGTCTGTATTCGTATCCGTCTATATTCAACCATCGACAGTAGATTGTATTATTGTGCTTCAGTGTTTGTTGTTTTACCTTATACACTATGTAACTTACAGGCATACAAACACTGAATGTTTATTGCATTTAATCAGACCCTTCTGGTTATAGCTGGAGCCCTCTCATGACTTGTGAGGCGGATCATTGGCCGACCAGCCCGGAGTGGTCCCTCTGTGGACTCTGAAACCAGAAGTTCTGCTGCTAGATCTTCTTCGGGATAAAAGAGAGCGCCAAGTCGCACGTTGACGGCAGTAAAACTCCCCGCCTCGTGACGGCCCGGTCGCTAGTCGCAGCGCCGACGCCGCCGCTCTCTGCGGTTGTTTATGGAAGCGTGCCGCTCTAAAGATAGCCAGGGAGAAGACACCCAGCCCTCGTCATCCTCATCTGTCAGGGTGAATTATACCTGCGCTGTCAGGTCTGTACGGTGGATTCCCATGGCTCCCAGCGAGGGGCCCCTGAAAAAAGGAAAAAAGACCTCCTCCTCCGCCTCCTTCCTCCTCCTGCTCCCAAAACATAACAGCGACATGGCAGTGATTGAGTCGTCGTAATCCGTCGCAATTACCGTGTCTGCAGTCTGGAGACATGACGAATCCTCGCGCATGTTATTCTCATTCGGCGTTGCAGTGTGTTTTCCTCCAACAGGGCTCTTTTAGTCAGGTCAGAAGAACATCGGTCTATCGCCGATCCGGTTCTTTTCTTAAATCCGTAATACATCGGCAGATTCAGAGCCGAATATGGAATCGTTTCATGATTTTATGAAGAATGGTTTGATGAGGTTTATGAAGAGGCTAAAGCAATTTCTCGGAATAAATGTTTTTATTTGTTGGTACTGCATTTATCTGAGTAACAAGTCATCCTACCTATTACTGAAATAATTCCACTAAAATAAAATGATTAGGAATTGCGTAATGGAAAAATATAAAAAGTGTGTGTGTGTGTGTGTGTGTGTGTGTGTGTGTGTGTCTGTGTGACAATACAATTAAAAAAAAAAAAAAAAAAACGGTGGATCCCTTATCTTGACTTTCATATTTTGTCTCTCTCTCTTTCTCCTCTGTGTCTCTCCCTCCTTTGTCTTCTTGTCTGTGTCTCTGTGTCTCTCTCTCAGACGTCACTGGCCACCAGGTTTGCTCAGGAGGCGTTTGGGAAGCAGTACAAACAGACCATCGGCCTGGACTTCTTCCTCAAGAGAATAACTCTTCCAGGTGAGACGGTGCATGCAAATGATTAAAAATAATGATTGTGCTAACTGGAGCCAAAGTGCCGCTCAAGCATTGTATTTCAATATATATTATTTTGAGTTTATGATTTGTTTTTTTCAAGTGCCAGTGGTTTAAGTCAAACATGTATTCTAACCTTCCAGCCACATCTGATAATCTAGCCATATTTTGCGATGCTATTTCATGCATTTTGCATTTGAGAGATGTGGTTCCTCAGGTACAATGAAGACCCTTGAATTTGTAGTACACAGAGTTGTCACATGTGTGAATGGGACAGGTCTGTCAGATCTCAGAGGCTCACACTAAAAACCTTCACTCCAGAGCAAATAATACTCTCTGGTCTTTCCCCCATCCAATTGACAGCTTATGTCCAAACGTCAGCATGTCACGTGTCACGGTCCTAGTTTTGTGGAGGCCGGGGGTAACTACATTTCAGTGGTTTTATATTCATATCATGGATCCACTGACCTTTGAACCACATAAAACATACAAGGCAGGTATTTATTTATGTTTATCCCACGGACATAAAGTGAAGCTCTGTATCCCCCACCCCCCCCCTTTTTAGATCTGTAAAATAAATGTTTATTGACTAATGCTATATTTAGCGCAAACCACTCGCCCTTCGACTTCCTATGCTGTAAGAAAATGGGGGATTTTCATGTAGCTTAAAAAAATGGGCCCTTCTACATCGATGCCAAAAAGTGTAAGCTACAGAAATTCGTAAAGTGCCTTCATTCTTCTCTTACTAATAAAACACCATTAAGCAGAAGGGCAAATGAAGTGCTGAAAAAGTAAAGGTTATGCTGATTCGCGAGTTGGCCATGGTATTCTGTTTTGACTTTGTTTCAGTTTCAGCCTCCGGGCCTTATGAGATCTGCAAAAATGTTGCGGTGGTGGAGTCGAAACGACAACGGCCGGCTGTACAGACCGGACTTTTACTTTTAATGAAGGGGGAAAAAAAAAAGCTTCAGGAATATTGTTTAATAGCAGAGCTTGTGCATTTTCGGGGGGGTTTTCTAAGATGTGTTTGCTTATCTTTGCTACGTGTCGGTGTAACGTCTGTTATTGTTGTTTTCTTTATTTTTTTACAATCAGCCCACCTCTGAATCATTGTTGCTACAGCAGCAGCCTGGGGTTTGGGGGTTCGTGGTGGAGGTCCGAGGGGGGGGGGGGGGGGGGGGGGTTGTTAAATGGTCCATTTTGTAGGGAATGGGGTGTTGATGAGCTGATGAAGAAGAGGGACTCTGCTAGCCGGGTGGTCCAGGGGGCTCATCAGGCAGGACCTCGACTCCCTCTGCCTCATATTAGAGAGGTTGTGTGGGTCTCTGTGGGGCAATACGAGTCTCACCGCGACTGGGCCCACTGTAGCCTATAGGCAGCCTTAACCCCCCCCCCCCCGCCGCCGCCTCGCACCATGAAGGCCTGGCTTGTCAAACTTAATGTACATGTATTTCTTTCCAGCAAGGGGAGAGGCAAGGCCTACCAGCAAACAACAGCCTTCTATGTGTGTGTGTGTGTGTGTGTGTGTGTGCGCGTGTGTGTGGTTGTGTGTGCGTGCGTGATTGTGTGTGTGTGTGTGTGTGTGTGTGTGTGTGTGTGTGTGTGTGTGCTTGCACTGTTCAGAACAATACCCCATCCAGATGTGTCTGCTAGAGGTCACGCTACGGGTAGGCTGACCGCCGCTAGAAGTGCACGTTGACTTCACGCGAGCGTCTGTGTTTGAACCGCCTCTAACGGATTAAATGTTTTTTCCTTTTGTCCATCGATAACATTTTTGATACATCCCCGTGATGGTGCGCCGAGAGGCAGAGAAAGTCGCCCTGGCAACGTGCTGGCTCACTACTCAAGTGTCCTTGACCAAGGTGCCTGAACTCGGCCTGTGTGTGTACGCGTGACAAAGAGGGAACGAGAAAGAACAAGCCTTTGAGATCGACCCCGTGACCCACCGTGGCACCGGGTGTACGTTTATAACCTCAGGAGGGAGGGCGAGCGAGAGGCGGAGGCTATTTTCTGCGCAAACCTCCGTGTGGCTTCATCCTGACACTGTATAGTCTGGAGGTAGCCACTGTGAAGCGCCCCTTGGGGTACCTCCCCTCTGGGCCCCTGAAGAGGAGCGGGCCCCCTCGAGGGCCCACGCAGTCCATCCGTGTCCATAGTCCACGCACTGCTGCCCCTGGCCCCCCCAGCCTCCAGCCGGACCCTCCCGGCACAGAGCGGCAGAACCCTGCACTGGCCGCTTACCCTCACTCTCTCTCCTCTGCTCTCTTTCTCTCCTTCTCCTCACTCTCTCTCTCTCTCCTCGTCTCTTTCTCTCTCCTGCTCGTCACTCTCTCTCTCCTCGTCTCTCTTTCTCTCTCCTGCTCGTCACTCTCTCTCTCCTCGTCTCTCTTTCTCTCTCCTGCTCCTCACTCTCTCTCTCTCCTCGTCTCTCTTTCTCTCCTGCTCGTCACTCTCTCTCTCTCCTCCGCTCTCTTTCTCTCTCCTTCTCCTCACTCTCTCTCTCTCCTCGTCTCTTTCTCTCTCCTGCTCCTCACTCTCTCTCTCCTCGTCTCTCTTTCTCTCTCCTGCTCCTCACTCTCTCTCTCCTCGTCTCTCTTTCTCTCTCCTGCTCCTCACTCTCTCTCTCTCCTCGTCTCTCTTTCTCTCTCCTCCCTCCTCTTTCTCGCTCCCTCCTCACTCATTCTCCCCGTCCTCTTCCTCTCTCCATCCTCACTGACCTCTCCCCCTCCTCTTTCTCTCTCCCTCTTTACTCTCTCTCCCCTTGCTGCTCTCTCTCCCTCTCTCTCTCTCCACCCTTCTCTCCGTCCTTCGCCGTCTCATTCCTTTCTCCACCTTCTTTCTCACCCACCCTTTGCGTCCCTCTTCTCCTCTCTACCTCCCCACTCGTTCTCTCTCCTGCTCCTCTCCTCTCTCTATCTCTGTCCTTCTCTCTCCCCCTGCTTTTTCGCTCTGTCCTTCTAACCTCCTCTGCATCTCTCTCCATCTCTTCGCCCCTCTCTCCTTCTCTCTAAACCCTCATTCTTTCTCTTTCCTCTTTTCTTTTAGTTTTTTCCACCCTATATTTTTTCCAGAGGAAGGAGATATTTATTCGGGCATTTTCTTGATGCCTTTCTCTCTGTCTTTCTCTCTTTCTTCCCTCTCTCTCTTGCACTCTCACTTAAGCTCTAACTTTTAACCCGGTCTTTCCACAGAATCGGGACAGGCGGCCTCTTTTCCCGATATTTTTCTGTTTTAATTATTGCTATTTTCCTTAACAGCACATAATTCTCCTCACTTTCCTCAGCTTGGCAGGAAACCTGTTCTTACGGCTCTTCCCAGGCTAATAAGCGTGTTTTTTCTTCTTTTTCTGCTTTTTCTTCTTTTCTTCTTTTTCTTCTTTTCTTCTTTGTGGTACTATTGCAAACGTTTAAATTAGAGGGTGAGAGTACCTATCCACTCACCCCCCCTCCCTCACCGCCTCTCTCAAGTATCCCCCGGCGGGATATTCTTGGATGCGAGGCCCGGGTGTTCTGCCAGACGGGAGCGGTCGGCATGAAAGATTAATCTGAGATTTATTGTTTCCAATACGCACGCGGACAAATGCGCACGGTCCCTCACGGAGGTCCCTTCGCCCAAATCATAGACTGCACTTTCCCCCGGACGCTTGAGTTCCTCCTGCAGAAGTAATGAGCCGCGTGTTCGAAACCCGCAGGAGACATCGTGACGAATGGCACCACAATCAAGCATTAGTTGATTAGGAAACGCCGGGCTTGTAACACACACAGCTACACACAAACATCATTAGGAAAAGGACCACTCAAGGGAAAGAAATGCGATGTGTAATTCTTTGAGGTCTACTTAATTCATTTTGATGACTTTTTTTTCTTTTCTTTCTCTCTCTCTACAGGCAACCTGAACGTGACCCTGCAGGTGTGGGACATCGGGGGACAGTCGCTGGGAGGGAAGATGCTGGATAAATACGTCTACGGTGCTCATGTACGGACACACACACACACACACACACACACACACACACACACACACACACACACACACACACACACACACACACACACACACACACACACACACACACACACACACACACACACACACACACACACACACACACACACACCTCTACATGAACACGCACACCTACATGAACACGCACACCCACACTTACATGAATAGACACACGTACATGAATATACACACTCGTGCCTGAATATACACAGACACACATGTACATGAATATACACACATAAATATACACACAACACAAGAACACACACAACAAAGAAAATATTAATAATTATGGATGCCCTCAAGGTTTGTATGCTTTGTGGTTTCGCCACAAGGCTCAAATCGCCCCACTGTGCATGCTAATGATGTTTGGATGCAACGCGCACATCTGTGTTTTATGTTTGACTCTGGAATCAGACACTGTTTGCCAGGCATTACACCAGCTGCTGCCGGTGTAATGCCTACATAGCTAATACGGGCATAGCCTCGTGTTTGAATTGGCCCAGTGTTGGTAAACATAATTATCTCTGTTATCACGTACAGTCTGACGGGGATCCTAACGCGCGGGGGCCCCGGGGCCCCGGGGGCCCGGTCACAGCCCCCGGCGCCTGGGTTTACCGGGCACGCGTGGGGCGGGTGGCTCGCCGGGTTGGCCGCGGCTTTGCGAGGATCTTTGTGGAGATCTGTTTGCCGTTTTTGTGGTGGCTGCACGGCACGCGCTTACATGAATCGGGAGCGCTGTGAAAACACAATACCGTGGTTTTCATACACGATTCGGATAAAGGACGGCGTGTGTGTATGCGTGTGTATATTATACATCCCCATTGTACGATAAACAATGATGGATCATGTCTGTTATTTCGTGTGTGTGTGTGTGTGAAAGAGAGACGAACAGGGCTCACAGTAGGAAGGCTCTGTTGCTGAACTACCATAAGTGGTTACCTCCAGGAGCTTGTGTACGACTCCCATAAGTGTCGATCAGAATACACTGTCCAATAGGAGACTACCGCCTTGTATCTACTACAAATACGCAGACAAAAACAACACTGCAATTTAATGTTTGGTTAGGCACAGTTGGACATTCAAACTAGCTGCACAACGGCCTTTCCAGACTGTGCTAGTGGAATTGTCAGATGGATTTCAGCTGAGTGTGTGTGTGCGCGCGTGTTTGTTCACATAAACTTCACAGCAGGGAGCTGTGCAAACTTTCCATTCAGAAGTCTACCTGGTCTCCCCCTAGCTCTAGGCTTTTGGACCTCTTGTTTGAGACACACACACACACACACACACACACACACACACACACACACACACACACACACACACACACACACACACACACACACACACACACACACACACACACACACACACACACACACACACACACACACACAGCCCTGAGACCCTTCACCAAACGAACCCCATGCACACTGCGAACCCCAGAGCTTCAACACGCTTGTCAATGTGAATATACGCCACTCCGTGC
>NC_082391.1:20412467-20444438 GCF_031168955.1 Gadus macrocephalus | reverse complement strand
TTGTTAAAAGTGTAAAGCCATCTTTTATACCAGAACACTCACACTTTTATGGGCTCTTTCCGTACCATGTAAAGCAGCTGGATGCTAAACGCTACCTTCTGGAGAATCAAATAATTTAGGTAGCTCGGTTGTGTTACTTTTACTGGCACCTGTCATGCTTAAAAGTTCAATAAAGTCTTTAAACGGTTCACCGATCAAAATAATAATTCAAACCGGTATTTGTTGAGGTTCTGTTTTATTTGCGTTGTGCTGGGATGGATTCGAATTTCGGCGGCGCTTAAGGCCAATTTCCACCGGAATCGGCACGGAAGCGCCACGGCAGCGAAGCGGCTGTGTTCCGTACTGCAATCCCCACTGGAAGCGGCACGGACACGTTCCGACAGATGGCTCAAGACGTGAATAATTATAAGTATTCATACAATATTATTCACGAGTTATATTGAAACCATATATATTATAATATACATTATAATATATATATATATATATACATAGGCCTACCTTATAGTCAACCATACATGACATAACCCATTAAATACGGTAGACCTATGATTTCTAGATGTCATGGCAACGTCCACTCGCGACACTGGACTTGCGAGGCATCGACGCAGACTTTCATTTCTTCTTTGCCACTGATTAGCTATTGATACCATACCATACCATGATAGATAGACTGTATAATATATAAATACCCTGTGAATTGCATAGGGATCGATGTGAGCTCATGAATATTCATGCGCAAAGGCAAACTGATTTGCCTTTGCGCATGAATATATAGAACACGACTACTAACTGGCTGTAGTCGTGTTCTGAGACACGGCAGCGAACCGGCAACTTTCAGAAATAGAAGAGACAAGTATCGTAAACGAAGTGCCGGTTTGGGGACGGTGCCGTGCCGGTGCCGTATCCAGTGGAATAGCCTACGTTCACTTGAATGGTTTCTATTATTTTCGGCGAGCGATTCGCTGCCGTGCCGCTTCCGTGCCGATTCCAGTGGAAATTGGCCTTTAACCTGTTGCAAGTAGACACAAGTCATTGGCAAGTTTAGAAGAGATGGGATTTAGGTTTACATTGCATTCATTTGCTTAGTTTCCTTTTTGTTAATGTAATCAAGTTCAATGCACCCAAGCTGTTCTTCATAATCCTTTGAGATAGACACCTTAGATTCACAACATTTAGGTTGAGGAAGTTAACTAGGGCTGGATAATAATATCGATTCATCAATGCACTGCAATTTATTTGTTCTCGATTTAAATTTCGATTCAGATTTTTTGAATTCGATTATTTCCATAAAAAGAAAAAAAGGACTCAGTCATTGTAATCTAAAAGCGAGTATGCCTAAATATACATGCCCTTTTACATTTGTCCATGTTATGATTATTACTTTTATTAGCTCAGGAACAATACTATACAATGGTGTATTCCCCTTTTGCTAGTTAAAGCACAATGAAATGGTTAATTCATTATGAAATGGTTAATTCAAAATAATATTTAGGTATTTTTGTCATCTGCACGCATTATTGAATCGATATCGAAGCAATTGGATCAATATCGCATCGCATCGAATCGATTTCGAATCGATTTCGAATCGATTTCGAATCTAATGAAGACCTAAAGAATCTAATTGAATTGTGAGGTACCTGGCAAAACCCAGCCCTAAAGTTAACCCTAAAAATGACACTAGAATTAGCCGGGCCTGATATGAGGGAAGGGGAATTCTCCGTAGTTAATTATAGTTCATCAATTTAATAATTTCCGTTTATCCAACATCAATTTCCAGGCACCTCCAGGCTTCAGATGGACCACTGTTTGACATTGAGCAACTTGCATGTTAAAGGCATGAAGTCATTCTGAAGCTATAAAGTGTCCTGTAATAGGATCACGGCAGGGAGCCCTAATAGGCTAACCTATAACTTTCACTGGGCTACGACTTGACCCCATGGAGGCCCTCGTCCAACACTATCCACTGCGACCTCCCACCCACCCAGCCCCCCCCCCTCCCCCTCCCCCTCGCCTAACACTATTGCATCCAGCTTAAAAATCTATTCTCGCTCAATAAACTGTGTGTAAAAGCAGTGCAAGGGATTTTATAGCAGCGTTAAAACACAATACATTGACGTGTATGTTTGGTGGTTAATAAGTGGTGTGATTCACCGGTTTGGTAGAAGGTCTTCTCTGTCCGCTCGCACTGCTGGATTTTGTATAGGTTTTGTGTTAGTGTACTCTTATAAACATTTGATTAGGATCGCGGTTCCTCTGGCCGCCACGCCGTCTGCACCACCGCAGAGAGATCCCGGAGTTATTCAACATTTTAAACAAATTAGCGAGTCGCCTCACGTCTGGGGCCCGATCGCCCGGCTCCAATAGATATTAATCCCCCAGGCAGTTGTCTTAAAACGCACCCCAGTGATGGTGGGGCCCGACCCCTTTAAATAAACACTTTTGGTGACCGGCATGAGGGAGGGCCATCGCTCACCACGAGTGATGATCCTCTCGGCTATCTCGCCGGCACTCGGTGGCCTAAACAGTTTATTTCGTGTTTTTTGCAGTCACTTCCTAGGAGCCGTACAGTTTGACAGAAACGGAGGGAAACCAGATCATCCCGGCGAGATGGTTTCGACCTGATAAGTGAGGAACAGGGTACATTAGGGAGAAAAATGGAGCGATGCGCTAAAACTGTGGGATTAGCCAGTTTGCGTTCCGTTTACACAGACAGATGCCACATGCTGCCGGGGTACGCTGGCGTGAGAGCAGGGCCTATCTACCTATCTTTTACTCTAAGTAGTTGTTCTTAATCCATGGAAAAACACTAACAGTTCAAGTCTGTTTATGCCTGCAGCACCCTGTTTTTTTTTTTTTTTACATCCATTTACTTTAAGTTATTTAGCGCTTTTTACACTCTTTTGTTGCGCTTTTACAAAAGCGCTTTTGCAGTGGATATTTTAAGTTAAGGTACAGGTAGGTATTGGACATCTTACTTATGTGTGACTATATGTGGACTGAGTGTATCTGGGTTTGAACCCAGGTCTTGAAGTCAAACATCTGAACCACTAAACCAAACAGATCTCCTATATTACGTATGCAACGAAACCAGGACACAAGATGGACGTCATGGGGACTTTTCTCTGCGATTCCATCCACCATGGCTGAATAATTCACAACACACGCCTGAAACGTATGTGTAACAACAATACAGATGGGTGTAGATTGGGCGTTAGCATGTTGTGCTCGGTACTCGACGCGATCGGCCGTGCCACCCCCGTGAGCCGCTCCCCGACTCTCCTGAGAGCGCCCCCGCCCCTCTACTCTACAGTAACGCTTCCCGCGGGCCCAGGGGCGGCTTGTTAGCGTTTGCTAATCTTGAGCGTCACCCTTGATGGATAACCCCTCCCAAGTGTGCAGGATCCAAAGGATTAGAGGTGTTTACCTCTGGTAGCATGCCGGGTACCTCCACACTTAATGACTGGGATTAATAACCCTCTGACGCCCGCCGGACAGCTCTGTTTATGCACGGGCAGAGACGCCACTGTCTGCTCTGGACGCCCTGCGTCTCTGCGTGAGTGCGTCCCGTCCTTGACCAGAAAGGTCTGTGTTTATAAGTCAATTTGGGGGGGGGGGGGGGGGGGGTTAGTCATTATTCCTCTTTCTGAAATGAGTCAAGCTTTTTTATTTTTTTCATATATATTCCTGTTTTGTTTTTTTTGTCTTTATTCACTTTATAGGTAATACAACTTACTTGGATAGTAATAATACTGGAGTACGGCGATGTTTACATTTCTGTCTTTCGCTGTGTGTCTGCCCCTCCCCCCTCCTTCCCTTATTTTCCCTCATGTGTGTACACACACACACACACACACACACACACACACACACACAGACTCTGAGAAGCATGGGAACAGGCTAGGGGCTCTGACAGCTTGAATAAAACCTCACACAAAGAGCAAAAGCTCTGGAGGGAGGGAGGGAGGGGAGGCAAGGTGAAGGGGGGGGGGGGGTGGGGGGAGGGGAGGCAAGGTGAAGGGGGGGGGGTGGGGGGAGGGGAGGCAAGGTGAAGGGGGGGGGGGGGGGGGGGGAGAAACACAACACCGTACAGTAGCCTGCATCTCCTCCGGCTCACACAGACACCTTCGCACCAGATACCGGGCGTGGCAGGCCATCGACACACACACACACACACACACACACACACACACACACACACACACACACACACACACACACACACACACACACAAAGGGGAGAAGCTATTGCTTTCAGTGACGAGACCCCTGGGTGACCTCCCCCCATCGACCTGGGCCTGACCCCTGTCCCTATGGGGGCCGGGGGGGGGGGGGGGGGGGGAGAGAGAGAGAGGAAGGCAAGACTCCCTGGTGTCACCGCACAGCGTTCCAATGAGCGGTGGGGGGGGGGGGGGAGGTGGGGGGGGCACAATGGGGCGAGTAAGCAAAGCCGCCTCGACCATTGTGCCCCGGCAGTAAATCAGCCCGGACGTGACGGAGAGCCGATGTATCGGGGGAGTCGGCCATGTGTTCACCTTGAAGGCCCGTTTATATTTTCTAATGTGTCATTCAGCCGGGGCTCCTGGGCTCCTCCTCGTATTGTGCAGGAGCTCTCTTACCACAGCTGGGCCGCTGCTGGGTCTGCAGCAGCTGGTGTTGTGGAGGTGCCTTCAGGCTCCAGGGCTGAGCCCGAAGGTGTGAGCCCGGCTGCAGTGGAATGTGTCTCATCAAGGCCTTATTGTCACTCACAGAACGCTGGGCCTTTGGTATATGACCTTTTCTTTTTCCGGACTGGCCATAGAGGATGCAGAAATCGAATAAATCCGGATTTATTTAGGAGAATAGAAGTCCTATTGTGGGTACCCTATTGTGAATAAGATGTGTGAACGCAACGGGCAATCAGGCCAGCATTGCCCTGAGAAGATTCTCCCTGTGTGTGTCCTTTTTGCCTCACAACGCTGTGTTGCTCAAAGCCGTGTTCTGTTCTGCTCCGCCACAGTCGACCTGGAGCACATGAGGACGGTGAAGTCGGACAAACACCAGCGCTTCTGCCAAGAGAACGGCCTCATCAGTCAGTTCGTATCGGCCAAGACGGGGGACTCGGTAAGAGCCGGCCAAAAAGCGCTCGTCTTGTCAGACGCGTTGATGAAAGAGTGTGTGTCTACACAGGGATGTGTGTATCTGCTGATCTCCTGTCGCTCCCCCCCCCCCCCCCCCCCCCCGTCAGGTGTTCCTCTGTTTCCAGCGAGTGGCCGCTGAGATCCTGGGAGTGAAGCTCAACAAGGCTGAGATGGAGCAATCCCAGGTGGGCCACGACGGTGTCCGTTTCCCCCTCTCTCTCTTTGTTCCGCACCCTCTAGTTTCCCCCTTGACCCTCTCTCCCTCTTGTCTTTTTCACACCCGCTCACTGACTCTCTCCCAGTCCATGTTTTCTTTAAATAGCTGTCATAATCACGGTCTTGGGGGTTTCACAGGGCTTTTGTTTGAATGAGGTTTGACAACAACGAGGGTCTCCAAACGGCAGGGAGTTCCAAAGCATCCTGGTGGAAAATAGTTGTGGTTCAGGAGGGACAAATAACCTTCTTTGAGTGTATGAAGCAGAAAATAAGGTGTCATGGGGGACCAGAAAACTAAATAAATGAATTTGATTTCCTCAAAGGAAGCCAACAACGCTTCAGACCAGGGGGGAAAGAATCACCCCTCTGTCTCCTTTTCTTGACTTCCAGGAAGTTGTGTATGTAGCCGACTCCTAAGCCATTAGACAAACACCCTCTTCTCTCCCTGGGTGGGAAAAACAAAAGCAATTCCAGTTGTATCATTTCTCCATCTTTTCTCAATTGTGGCCTTACAACCTCGGCCCACTCCCCCAGTAGCATCGGCGGTGGGGGGGGGGGGGACATCAATAGCGTCTGAACGCGGGAGCCGCCATCGAGCCAGGCTCTGCGCGGAGGGGAGTCGGCCACGCGGGGTCAGCGGGGGTCGCCGTACGCTGTAGAGGGCCTTCCGCAGAGTAAACACGGCCTTGTTATGCCGGACTCCTGTGACGGCCTACCTGCCACTGACGGGACCCATCTGTACACAGCCCCACGCTGACCACGTTAGTGCGTGGAGCCGTGGAGGTCAGAGGTACGCGCTCTGTTTTTAGGGTGAGGAGGTTAGGTTTCGCCCCTCTGATTTATAGTCTTTATCTCCCTTCGACCGGCACGGGTCCGAACGGGTGGTGCGGGGGTGGTCTCGCAGCATCAGGCTGTGTTGCCCCTTGGTGGCAGGCCATGGACCCCCCCCCCTCCCTCCAGAAGCATTAATCCTTCCCCTGATACGACCGCTTGGAGCCAGGCTGGCTGGGCACCGGCTGATGAGCCTGAGCTGGAGGTTGAGGGGTCAGGACCCCCTGCCCACCCCTCCCACAACCCTGCGAGGGCAAGGCTGGATACATTCTCAAGCCCCCAACCTCCCTCTACTGCCAGTGCTGCTGACCCAGCCGGAGCCAGCGTGGGTTAATGAAGGCGTTTGACTCTGTTCCTCTCCGTCACCTCCTTGATAGCTGCCTCAATAAAGCCAAGTGCTTAAATCTAGGATAATACTGGGGGGCTCTGCTGGGTTTAAGTGCTTGGCTTAAATTTACTGTCAGTTAGACGGTCTGTGCCAATGCCAGTACGAAGACACACACACAAAAACATAGGCTGTTGTCTGAGATCGTCTCGATATCGTTATACAAATGTGATACAAATGCAGAATTGCTTATGTGTGTCAATCTGCTGAAGATACAAAACATTGGTCAGGGACGGAATGGTCATCTTTTGGTGGACCAGCCCAAAGTAGCTTCAAGTGTGGTGTAGGCTTCGTCCAGTCACCGGCCTTTTGGTCAGGGAATGAAATCGGGGCCTAGTTTTAACGGATGTCGGCAAAGATAAAAGAGTCGTCGACTGCGCACGAGATGTGTTCACCAGCGAAAGCCGCGTCGACCGATTGTCAGGTTTAAAGGGCTTAAACACGGGGGTCACGACCCCGGACAAGATCCTATCTTCCGGGGAGCCCGCTCCATCATGGTCCCCTGTCTAGAGGATCAGATAGCCAGGTTGCGGATCACTCAGTGGCTCAGACACCAGGCTTCGACAGCTCGTAAATCAGCCAGCCAGCCAGCCAGCCGCTGGTCCCCAGCTATGTTGTCTGGTCCTAACCCCTCTCTAAGCCAGTATGGAGACCTCATATGTTTATGTTTGTGAGTGTGTGAATGCATTTGCATGTGTTTGTGTATCTGTTGTTTAATGTTCACATCTTATGATACATCATCAAGTTTACATTTTAATTATAAATTTTATTTTTCCATCTGCATTTTAATTAATTGAATTTGCTTCTGTTCTATTGAGTCATCTGTTTTAATATTGTTTTATTGTCCTAACCCTGCCTTGCCCCGGTCTTCTCATTTTTCTTCCTCCTCCTCCTCCTCGTCCTCCTCCCGCCGTGGCACTGTCCTTGCACCTTCCTACCGCCGTCTGTCTTGTTATCCTTCTACAAACACTCTCTCCTCTTCGTACCCCCCCTGGCCCACTCTGACTGGGTGACCCCACGCTCAGATGATCGTGAAGGCTGAGCTGGTGAACTACCCGCAGGACGAAGGACCCATTAGCCAAGACACCGCTCAGCGGAGCACAATATGCTCCATTCAGTAGGCCAAAGTATGTGTTGTCTTGCGGCAGTCGTGGTAGACGACCCGAGTAGTAAACAGTTCCTCTAGTCACCCCAGTTGGACTTTTAGATTAGAGATGAGATGCAATGTTCATGAATCATTAGGGGTCTTGGGGGTCGAAAGCCAGGGCCTCAGTTAGAAGTCGGTTTAGGTCCTACCTACTAAATAGGAACTACTTTGTTTCCATTGGCGACTTTGTATCGGAATCAACCAACGTGACATGTGGAGTCCCACAAGGTTCGATCTCAGGACCCTCTTTATTCAACATCTACATGCTCCAACTAGGGCAAATCATGCAAAATAACAATATTGACCATCATTGCTATGCTGATGACACGCAAATCTATGTATCGCTATCACCAAATGACTATCGGCCCATAGATCTGCTGTGACAGTGCATTGAGCAAGTGAAAGACTGGATGTGCCGAAATTTCCTTCAACTAAATGAGGACATGAGAGATAATTGTATTTGGTTCTAAAACGGAAAGGCTTAAAGTAACCCAACACCTTCACTCTCTGTCCCTGAAAACCTCAATCAAAGCCAGAAATCTAGGGGTTATCATGGATTCAGATTTACATTTCAACAGTCACATCAAATCAGTTACAAAATCTGCATATTATCACCTTACAATGTAGCAAGACTTAGAGGGCTCATGTCCACCGAAGACTTACAAAAACCTGTACATGCCTTTATCACTAATAAGCTTGGTTACTGCAATGGTCTCCTTACAGGTGATTTACATTTATTTTACTCCCAAAACAAACTCGAAGGAAGCTTCAGCTTGTTCAGAATGCTCCTGCTAGAGTTCTAACTAAGACCAAAATATTTGAACATATTACACCAATTCTTAAATCGTTACATTGGCTTCCTGTGGGTCAGAGAATTGATTTTAAAATCATGTTGCTAACCTATAAATCCCTACATGGTTTAGGCCCAAAACATTTAACTGATATGCTTCCACTACATAAGCCTTCTAGACCACTAAGATCTTCTGAGACCAATCTGTTAATTATCCCCAGAGTAAACACGAAACATGGGAAAGCCGGATTTAGTTACTATGCAACAAATAGCTGGAATAAACTCCGTGTGGAGTTAAGACTTGCCCCAACTCTGAGCACCTTTAAAACAAGACTGATGCTTTTTATGTTTGCTTTAGCTTTCTGCTAAATATTAAATACATTGCACTTTATAAAAACTTTTTTAACTCTGCCTTTATTTTCTATTTTATTACTAAAAGGCCTTTTTAACTTTCTATTTTACTAATTTCTTTGAATAGTTTTTCTTTTACTTATCTATTATTTTATTGTATGACAATATTTATATGTGCAGCACTTTGAGTCTGGCTTGTGTATGAAAAGTGCTATACAAATAAAGTTGCCTTGCCGTGCCTTAATATTCAACCTTCTTGACCATTATCCCCTCTCTGTTCCATGTTTATTGTCTGTAAACCACCATCCTTTGTGGCACTGGTGAGGCTAGAGGGAGTAGAGGTTTGAGCTCCAACTACCCCCTGGCTGACCCAGAGTGCTGGCGCCCAGACGGTCGGTCACGTTAGGACAAAATCCATGGATGGCTGAATCGTTTCGGGTTAGGGTTAGGGTTAGCTCGGGCTCCTAAGGTCCATGTCTGTCGAGGACCCCCCCCTGCTCATCCACTCAGGCTCTACCTCTTAACTTGTGTTGTTTATGTGTTTGCCTGCAGCGTGTGGTGAAGGCAGACATCGTGAACTACAGTCAGGATTCCGTGGCCCGGGCCGCCAACCCCCAGCGAAGCTCCATGTGCGTGGTCCAATGATTCAAGCCCACTCTGGATCACCCCCCCCCCCTCCTCCCCTCCCCCCATCCCCTTACCCCCATCTCCCCATGTCTACCCTTAAGGACACGCACACACCCAAACACAAACACACACACGCATACACACACAATTTCACTCATGCTCACGATTCGATGGGGAAGTCAGTATTCATTGTTTCAGGCAGGGGGTTTGGTGGTCACATGACCAATTGGATTCCTGTTAAGTTGGCCTTGCTGTGTTATTTGTATTTGTAAGTGAGAAGAAGCAACTGAATCCCAGTTCTGCATGTATGAAATCTAGATTTTCTTTTGTAAATTATAACTGAGTCCTCTTGTGTTCCCCAGTTAAAAGTCACAATGTGTTTTTAGTGTTTATTTTTCTTTAATCACAGCCAATAATATCTTACCATCGAACCGGTTCCATTGTCGAACAAACTCATGCCAACTTGTGTTTCGTTGTGCGACTGTTTGACTGTATCTTACTGCAGAGAAAACCTGGTTTTCTGCAGATGAAGACGGGAGCGTCCACTATGCTTTCAAAATCTTCGATAAACATACGTTGTTCCTTCATGCGTGTTGGGTTTTCAGCTCATCATTGTGTTTTAAAACTACAGTGTATCACAAATGCTATCGGCTAAAACTTCTGCTATTGCCTCCAGTTGGGGTGTTCAGATCGGGCTAATCTCACAAATCAGACTTTAGATATTAATCTAAGTCGAAGAAAGTTCTGTCTAAATGATAAGGCCTTCACTCATATTTATTCTTGCCTGCTATTAGACTTTAGATATTAAGTCTGATGGTAGACGAGCTAAGACCTTGGTGAACAGGAATTTAATGAATGAATTAATGTCTTTCTTTCGCTTCATATCTATTTCGACCAATCATGTTGCTGGAGGCGGGGAGCTGTAAGCATGTCATTGCTGATCTCCAACTCGGCCAGCAGTAGTTAACTGTAAAACAAAAATTTGGTTTCAAATCAACACCATGAAGTCTGGCCAATGAAGGAATACACATGTTAAAATCCCCTTCTGAAAGCTTCATCCACTGTTTCAAATGAGTTTACTATGGTGTAATATCTCAGTAATGAAGCAACACACAAGGCGTATCTCAGCCCCTTGCAGGTCCTGGTTTCCGACCAACGCTCTGTACCGTCTCCTCCTGCTATAACGTCGTAGGACGGCTGGATCCCAGATAAAGGTCGGACTATCTGATACACATACAAAGAGGGGATGGGTTGGGGTTGCATTTACCAGCTGTGTTCAAGGACGAGTGTGTACTTGTGTTTGTATGTTAAACCAGTGGCTTCTACGTCCATGGGGCTGCTATATTCAAAGGAAGATAAATATGTGATATGAACAGAAGTAGAGTGAACTTAAGTTTAGTTTTTTATATTTGCCAATAGCGGCTTGCCTTAGCAGTGCTGTGGTGTTGGTGTTACTTAAAAGAGAAGTGTTAATTTTGTGACTTTTAGATGACAAAAAATGAAATCCTTTATTTAAAAAAAACTACAAGACAATACGTTCTTGTGCATTTATGGTTCCTCAGATTTACATCTTATATTGTAATCAGTGATCATCCTAAAATGATCAATAACTTTCAGATTATTTATATTCATAGTGTTCCTTTCATTTCAAAACAGATATATTTGTGTTTTGCTGATTAAAGTCAAAGTGACTCAGTTGAGCAGCTAAAAGATAAAATGATTTGTTGGGGATCAGAGGAGTTTGCATCGATGCTATGACTTTTTTAAGCAATGCTAATGAAAGACTAGAGGATATACGCTGTACTGTAAACAATATAAAAGAAAGCCTACTTCTGGTTACGTGGTTTAATGGTGTCTGCCTTTATTTTATGTTGTTATACCAAATTTGTACTGTAGCTTGTTCTTTCTTGGTATTGTTCTGTGACAGATCTTTCTCTCCCTCTCATTCGGTGAGTAGCTGCGCTCTCTCGTTACCACTTCTTCACGGAGGTCTGCTCCTTTTCAAATCATAATCATGCGAACTAAAGGTGAAACGATAAGAGAAAGAAAATCACAAATGTACACTTTAAATTGGGTTGTTAAATTACATTTTATTGAATATGCTGATCTTTGTAAATAAAATCACCTATGGAATCAAACGCAATGTGTATGGCTTGTTAATACAGTGCTGAAGTGACTTGACATTGGAAGTTATGAACTTAACCAACCAGTTTATAAAATGATTTGTTGGGGAATTAAGACCGGTAGGGTGTATTCATTCAGTTTGGAGCAAAAAAAAAACATATTTGAATGCGTGCAGATGCTGTCATCACTCAGCCTTTGTTAGGTGTGTCGCTGTCCCGAGCATTCAGTACAATGTGCACAGGCCTGGATTTCATGGCCATTTTTCACTCTGCTTAAACCGACCAAGGTAGGCCCTGGAGCTCTTTCGGATGAGCTGGGACTGATGGAATCGGGGCTATAACCTATGAGGACATCAGTAGATTAAGGATACCTGTGTTGAAATCCAAGCATTAGAACTGAAACTTGACCAGCGCACCTGAGATCCCACCTGTATAGAAGCTAAGCTAAGTCTCCTCAAGCTAATGAGGCACCTGGCCTTTGTTCCCTAAATCTTCACCGGGACGAGCCCTAAGCCCACTCCGGACAGATGATACAATATTTCTTTTTATAAATGGTTGTAAGCTGTATTTATGAATCACTTAAATGGCTCAGGCTTTTGTTGCCCTCCCGAAACTTTGAAGAGGTTCTATGGTTTCCAGTTTAACCATTTTTTGTGTTTTCTTTTTTGTTGTTTCGTCTTTTGAACACGTGCACACCAAAAGATAAATGCGATGAGATAACGGAATAAAAAGAATCCCTTATATTTTTCGGGGCGGGGTTTAATACGTCATATAATTTGTACCTTTTAACAGTTTAGCTGTTGTTTAATGTCTTCGTCTGGCTGTCGAGGATTCCGTTAAAGGAGTTCCCTTTAACGGCGAGCGGAGGAGGAGAGACAACACAGCTGGAGCCGTTCCAACACACATGCATTGTTTCGCTTCAGTGAACGTCTTTGGGATCGTCTCTGCTGACATTTTTTTTGGTCGAGAGCTGTCACAGACGCTGACAGGCGAGGCTTGCCCTTGGCTTTGCGGCTGTTTAGACAGGTGTTTTCACAAAGAAAACAACTGCAGCCCGTTTCCAGCTTAAAAACTCACAAACGAAGAGACACAGGATAAGAATCTTATTAAAGGGATCATGTCTCGGAAAAAAGGACGAGTCCGTGAAAGATTGGCAGGAGGTCTGTAAATTTGTCTACCTGTGTAGACTACTCGATTGTGGCCAGTGGAATCGGTTAGGCCTACTTGGGACACAGACACACTACAAGGACTCACAAAACAATGCACGATTTGACAAAATATGTCTACTCAATAAATGTTTAAATTGCCACAGAGACACGTTAAATGCATAAATTGCATAACATCCGTTTTTTTTCAATGCAATTTCTTCTTTCCATCCCAGTAAACTGCCGTCACCACTATGTATTTTTTTCATCATACTTTCCATTGTTTTTTTTAGAAAATGATCTTCTGTTCTTCATTCTTGCCAGTGTTTGTCATTGGTAAGGAATGCGTGATGAAACTCTTTAAACCGCAGTCAGTAACAGTCGTGTGTGTGTGTGTGTGTGTGTGTGTGTGTGTGTGTGTGTGTGTGTGTGTGTGTGTGTGTGTGTGTGTGTGTGTGTGTGTGTGTACGTGTGCGTGTGTGTGTGTGTAAGTGTGTGTGCAGTACCCATAAGGCCGTCACCCTTAAGACGACACTGTCATGCCTCTTCTGGCCTCACGTGCGGCGGGGCCAGACACCTCAGGGCCCACAGAGGGTAGAGGGGAGAGCTGAGTCAGTCCTTCAGACCCTATCGTGCTTCGGTTCCCCATGACTGTCTCCCATTCTCCTTGACAGTAGACCCCGCTCCAGGCCCCGGAGCAGGAAGTGGAATGACAGCCAGAGAGCGAGGTAATCGCAGAGGCACGACTAGCGTGGAGTAAATCCAACAACCCAGTGGCCTCATCGAGCTTCCAGTTCCTGGTGGCTTTCGCGCAAAATGACCATTTGTTGGATCGTGTGTTCAGGTGGGTTTTTGTGTGTGTGTGTGTGTGTGTGTGTGTGTGTGTGTGTGTGTGTGTGTGTGTGTGTGTGTGTGTGTGTGTGTGTGTGTGTGTGTGTGTGTGTGTTTAGGTGCATTTTCTTCTGTACTTGGGAAGATGTGTGGGGAAGGATGTGGAAGCACGTCCAGAGAGGTACCGAGTTTCAGCTCCGGCCTGCTGAAAAGCAGGCAGCAGTGTATTTTGAGGGGCGAGGATGTGGGCAATCAGAAGGGTCATATTTATAGTCTGTTGGTCTGGCGAGGAGGAAGCCTGCCAGTATAAGCACAGGCTCCCAAAAGAGGCCCGGGGACACAAACCTAAGTCCTCCCTCCAGTTCGATGGCACGGATGAATGCTGTTTCTTCATCGACTCCTGCGACTAGTAATGGATAGCACACTCTGAAGAGAAGAAAACCTGGGAAAATCCACACAGAGTTGTTTTTGTTTGATTATTTTATTATTCACGTTAATGAGAGGAAACAAAGACAGAGTAAAGGTCTTTAGGAAACAAATTACCATTCACCAATGGTTTTGTGGTGGTATGTATAACAACATGCAAAAGGATAGTAAAACGAAGGAATGTACAAATTGTAATTAATACACAAAAAATTAAGATAGAGATCACTATGCTGGGATTCAGGTCCAGTTATTTTTTTAGTATGACTTGATTGAGATGAAAACTATTGATGTCCAAATGAAAAACAATACTTAGTGTCAGAGCAAGCTGGCTGGCTAGTGATTAATTTACACAAATCTATTACAAAAGACCAAAATGTTAGTGGTTCATTATGCATGTTTATTTAGCAATTCTACTTAGGCAACAACTGACTGAGGGTATGTCAGCAAGTTGTTTTGGAGAACATTTAATGAGAAAGTGTTAGATAAGATGCACTGGCCCTTAGGAGCAAGGCATTTTCTTGGGTTTCTTTCATGAACCGACAATGGAAGTTTCCTCTTACTTGCTACACAGGTGCCTGTGGTTCTCTTGCGCTTGATAGCAGATCTCCTGTGTTACTCAGTGCCAAAGTGATATCATCGTGTGAAATGGAGGCAATTATCCAACACCTGGTGCACTTCACTACCTATCCACTCCCCTGGCCTGTGTCGCGTCCCAACAAAGACCTGCTCACTGGGTGGGACCAGAGTTGGGTTTCACCACTTCACTCCGTCGTTTAGAAGATAAATACACTTTAACAGGCGTGATATGTGCCATGAAAATATCACAAGTGGGAAAGATTACGAGATCATTAATCAAATCTGTCCGTCTCCATCTCCTTTTTGGCTTTGTGATTCCGCTGGCTGTATTGTCCCTTGGAAATAGTTTGGATCGAAAACCCGATACGAGAGCTTTTGAGTTTGTTTTTTTAAAGTGCTATTCATTACCTTCCACTTTAAAAAAGCATTTATCCCGAGACAACGCATTGTGGCCTTTCAAAGGAGTACTTAGAAGAACCTGTGGCGTTTTGAGAAAGTGAAACATGCAAAAATAACCTAGTAGATTGTATTAGCGCTGTTAGTTTTGCTAGTTTCTCGTATTAGTCAACTTGGGGAATATCCCTAAATACATTATACTCTTACAGTATAAGATACATCCCATTTGTCACACATTTTCCAGGATAAAGCTATCACTTTGTACTTGAAAGCAAAAGCTTTCTAGTGTGGCATTGCTTCCAAGATTTTTTTTTTCTAGCCCTCACCCTAACCAAAAAGCAGTGATATTTGAGGCTAATCTATATTTATTAAAGTGTCAATTTTGTCTCCAGAGACATGCTTCTATTTAAACAGAGGGTTTAAAATGTCTCGGTCTGTCCATCTCGTTCTGCTGAAAATAACACGCATGGGGCAATTGATCCTTCCAACAGGTGTTTGGGGAATATTTTGTTAAACTATATGCCCTGGTGGGTTTAATATTCTTGAACTTAATCTCCCAAGAATTACAAAATAATCTAAACTTGATAAAGACTACAGCATTTAAAAAAGACTACATTTTAAACATTTAATGTATACTCTATGCTGTGATAAAACACATATTTGAAGTAGGGACATAATGCACTACTCGGTTAGGAAGTATAAAACTATTGATCGGTCCATGCATTTGTGTACAATCAGTATTATGCCCTATTTTAGACCCAGGAAGGCAAATCCTCAAAATCCCTCTTTCGGACAAACTCAATGGGACTTTTTCCACAAAGCCGTTACTCACTAATGAAAAACAGCCTTTTCCTTTGGCTTGTGAGGAGAAATAATCAATGGAAGTGTAGGTGCTGGGACAGTTTCGCCGATACAAACCCTTACTCCGTATGGAGTTTGCAGACTGCCCGTTTTCTGAACCTGGCAAAAGCTGTTCAGGTCTGATTTAAGGCGTGCCCCTGTCGTAGCACAGGCCAACAAAGTGCCCTTGCTTTTATTGGCTGTTTAGTTTACTTTTCGACCGGTGTTGGAAGTCCACTAAAACTTAATAAATAACTTTTAACTGTTTTCTTGCCTTTTTAAAAACAGCCTGTGTCTAGAGAGAGAGGGTGTAGAACTTGATTTGTACATCATGAACACATTTTTTTACCTGCACATGACATCACTTGTGAGCAGTTGCTAACAGCATCTAGAGTGATCTATTAAGTGGCTTTACCTGAAACACCCGGCAATTAAAGAGCGTGGCGACAGTTGCTGTGCGCAAGGTACGCCGGTTCTACCCCAGCAGAGGGAAAACTGTGAAGAAAAGAATGACAAGGAGGAGAAGGAGATGTATAAGAAAAAGAAGAGAAAGAGGGGTCAAGTTTCCTGTGTGCAAGTTGTTGTGTGAAGTGCCGCCTGGTGCTAGATTGTTGTGTGGATGCTGGCGGACAGGGAGGTGAGTGCCAGGTTAATTACTGCACTGGGAGGGTAGGATGCCTTACACAGGCAGGGTGGACGAAGCGCTCAGGTTTCTGGTCGTGCTGCTGTCTCACCACAGAAGGCAGAAGGGGTCAGACTCCCGGGGAGACCCAAGTATATTCCAAGGTCACCCGTCGTCAATCAGTGGGGGGTGGGAGTGGAGGCTTCCAGATGAGAAAAACATGCATTGACACCTGCGGTTCCAAACCTTTTTCGGCCCATGGCCTGATTCTTTTCATTATTTTTTTCTGCTAGCTGTAGCTTAAATCAAGGGTTCAAAATGCACCGTTTTACTTTTTCTGCCCAAATTGTCTTCTTTTTTTTTTTTTTTTTCAATGTGCACAAATCTGTGCTCACATAAATATGTGTCTTGTGTAACATAATAATCATAATATGTATATATACAACACTTGCATTCTTAAATTGCTGTTTGGTTAATTCCTATGTTAAAGCTTCCACTGTGCCCTGGGGCAACCTGAAATCTTCTCTTTGCTTCCAAAGTAAGAGTCTTACGTCGGAAAGCGTTAATTTATCAGCCCCCTGGGGCTAAGTCTCCCTGTCTCATTAGATCAATTACAAAAACAAGAAGGCTTGGGTTTACCTATTCGGTATCAGCATGCCACTGAGAAGGTTTTCATGTCTAAAGACCACGATGTGGCCACTAGCTTCTCGCCGTTTATTTTCTTGGACCCTGAACGCAGTGAGGTGTTTTTGGAGTTCATTAGGTAAATGGACAGGTGTTTCCCTGCCCTTAGCACTAATGAGCCAACATAAGTGCTTTTAAATTATTAGGCCATTAGAAAGGGGAAATGTACAAAACGCTGAGCACACAAAGACATGTGTGTGTACATGAACCTCTAACTTGAACAATATAGAGTTTCTTCTTTTCTTTCTCTTTTCCTATGTGTGTGCTGAATGTTTTGTGTGTTTTGTGAACACTAGTCATTACATTACAGATGAAACACTTAAGAAAAAAACCAACGTTTGGAATATAATTATGTTTCCCCTTGCAAAAGTACTGGCCTAGACTGCATTCATGCAATTAACCCCTTTATTAAACCAGTGATTGATGTGCTTAAAATGAATACAAATGGGCTGGCCTGTGTTCCGCATTTAAGCTTTGGTAGAGTAGAGGGCAGATGTTGAAGAAAAATAAATACATTTGCGGTCAACTTCATTTTTGTTGTTTGCCCTTGGTTAAAGCCCTGATTTTGTTTATGAAGGTTTAAAGCCAGAGAGTTTCATCTACATTAATACAAGAAAGCCTTTCAATGTAAAAAATGGCATTGCTTAAAGGCAATTGTTGTAAGTTTATCGCAATTTTCTAATTTAATAAAATTCCTAATGTTACTGCTCTCTAAATTTACTATATTTTATTATGTGGGTTTCCTTTTATTATTTAGTATATAAGTTATTTCACTTGGTGAGGTCTGGGTATTGCTTGAGCTACATAATAAATTATGCTTACATAATCAAATATGGGCTGAGGTTAAATACAATAACAAGGTTTAACTTAAGGGTATACTTATGCAAGAAGGAACTTGATCTACAATGTTGTAGATGCAGCGTTAATAGGATGTCTAAATATGGTTTTCAATATGGTAAATATGGCAACATTCTGTTTGATGTCCTTGTCACTTTTGTTTTGTCCTTGGAAGTCAGGCCTAAAACAAATTCTGTGTCTATAAAGAGTGTGTGTGCTGAGGTTTAACATCAGAGTTAGTTGGAATATCTTTGAAAAACTATGACCTAGGAGATTTTATTTTATTTATTTATTCAATTGTAAATCTTAAACATAAAGCTAAGATTATATATTTGGGCAGGAGTAGGTAAGGTTAAGTTAGCGTTACGATATGGATGAATCAGAATCCATTTGAACTGAAACTGAAAACTGAAAAATATATACATGTATTCTAGTATACTACAATTGTTCCACTCTGTGCTAAGCTGATTGAGCTAAAAGCAAGCATATAATAAACATTTGAAATGCACCATGGACAGAGAATCTATGGTGGGCACTTTATCGGTGGCATTGCGGTAGCTCAATAATTCACAACAGCCTGGCCCCGAAAAAAAGAAGAAGAGAAACTGTGTCAAGCCCTGGGAAGGAACACCCGATCGGAGGTGTAACAAGGGTAAGTGCGAATATGACAAAAGCCTTCTCACCTGACACCATTGCCAACAAACGGCCATCTGTCATCTTTATAAGTGGGCTCTGATATGTTGCACTTAAGAGCCGCGGTGAATCTTTAATGCTCCACAACCAATTAAGTTGGGCCAATTGTCTTTTGAATTATTGAGTCAAAAATGTAAAAAAACGATATCACTTATTCATAGAGGGGACGTCGGTAGTGTTTCATACTTTGTGGGTGGGGGTTTCTCGAGAAGGGAGGGGGGGGCGAGGGGACGGGACGCAAAGTGTAACCTTTGCTTGTTTATTAATTCATCTGTATTGATGAACCAATGTCTCTTTCATCGGTTTAGCGGTTGGTGTGTGGAGTCGGATCCTTACAAGCATGGCCAACTCGTTGAGTTAGTGACGTTTCTGGCCCGGGACAATAGGGACACTCTGCGCCTTCCATAACAGATAATCCCCTGGACGCAAAAGTCACCTGTCTCAGGTGCATCGACAGAGAATGTCAGCTGAAACATAATCGCTGTGATGTACCTCACGAAAAAAATAATGTTTCTTTATCTTTTGTTCTTCTTGACAGGACTCAACACTTCCTGCAGCCTTCTTGACAGCTAACGAACAATTTTTCCTACCTCTGTGTTCTGCTGTGTGGAAATTAAATCATGCAACTGGGGATTTGATGACCCGTAATATTCGTTTTAACCAGAGTCATTAATATCCATAGTATCTTGTGACTAATCCCATCTCTGGCACAAAGAAGGGACAGGACATGGGTATTCTGTGTCCATCAGCTCATATTAAACATCCTTCCTCTCTTCAAAGAGATAGACACTTTCAACCACACTTACGTGGGAGGACGGTCAGCATTGTTGAACCATAGTTATTTAAATGCAAGATGGAAAGGTTTATCTTATGCATATAGACCTAACAGACTTTGTTCAGGGCAATAACGGGTAACTTCATCTGATTTTATTGATTCAACTTGATCTTTTCAGTTGTCAAAGTGTGGACACAACGACATCTTCCATCACATTACGCTACGTAAACATAATTCCCCTCCATGTTCTCAGAGAGCAGTACAGCTGTAGAGTGTAGTGTCTTGCGTGTCTGACAGTGTCTGATTATATCCACCGGCAGCAGCCTATCACCTGTGAAAAAGGGCTGGCCACCTTGAGGCCTTTCCAGCGCTGTGTGGATGAACGACAGGTCGGTGAATATTTGATGAGGGACTTCTGGCAATCCAGAGATTGGTCCCTAAGTGTCTGATGTGGAGAACAGTCAACCCAAGTCCCCAGCTATTCTCCTCCACCCGCCATCACCACCTCTATACGTGTGTGCACGCACACACACACACTCACACACACGCAAAAACCTTGTCAGGCAATGCTATTCATAGACTTAAAGGATCCGGTTCAGCAGTCAGTCTCTGAGAGTTTGACTCGAGGATGAAACAATGGAGTCAGGGTAAACAAAAGGTGTGCAGACCTTTTCATCTCCATCATCAGGTGAGGTGGCTTCCAGATGGGTTTAAACAAACAAAAGCGCGTCCACAATTCAGATTAATAATACAGTGTTTTACTAAAGTAACGTGCCTTATTATTAACAAGTTGCTATTTTGGAGTAGGAAAGTGATGTTGGCTCACTGTCGTCAGTAACTGCTTTGCCATTCTGAAAAGATGAATCACTGAGCTACTTTGTATGTTTAAACAGTTCAGCCGTTGATAGCTACGCTTACAAATATGATGATGGACCTCTCCACATCGTCCGTCTTCCACTTTTGAAAAGAAAGCAGGGAAAACATTTGTCTCGCAGTCAGGGTTAACGCCGAAGTCACGCCAACGCAATTAACAGCCCTTGAGTCATGCCAATATGGGTTTGGGCATGCAGTCATTTAATGTGTGGTATGCTCTGATACAAAGAACCGCTCATGAGGCATTTTCTGGAGCATTCAAAAGAAACAACCTGCTAATTGAGGTGTTTTGTACTAAGTGGAGTGTCTCTAAGCAGTACTCCCCTTAATTATGAAACCATTATGTATTGCAGGGCTCTGTGACGAGAGTAAAGCGGGATCGGCTTGTATGTCCTGGAGTTAGGAAACTGATGTCAGCTCCTTGATGTTTGTGTTCTAAGTTTGCCTAATATTCAGCGATTTAATGGTCCTACCAAACCTGTTAAGAGGTTTTTTTTTATGCGCTTTTGAGCTCTTTGTTTTTCAACGGCGCCATGTGTATACAGTTGTTCCACCCTCACTGTCTAGATGCTATTTGCACAGGTGTACACTTTAATGATGTAGTAAAAACGGTACTTGAGCATAGGTCAGGTATGATTATCCCCTGTTTGCCTGTCCACTTAGCATTAAACAATACAGCTATCAATACAACTATTTCTTTGAGGTGTTTTTTCTTAAAGCTAGACTCATTGGCCCCCAAAGTACACCTTATAGAAAAAACACGATTGATTTATCGAAATGCTCCATAATGTTCTATCATCTAAGGGAGGTCAGGGAGTAAACCTGCCCTAACAGCAGAAGGAACTCGGCAGCATGAAGCAGCCTTTTTGAAGCATGCGGCTCCCTTTGGCCTGACAGTAGAGCACAAGACAAGCCTTGGGGAACATTGTTTTGTTCAACTATAACCTTGTTGCTAAGGATAGAAGCTGAATAAACACATACGGACGTGCCGGTCTATGTGTCGTGATCCATGCAGCATTCGTCTTTGTCCAGACCGGCTTGCAAATTGTCAACAAGTATTTTTCGTTAAGAGAGGGACAATATTGATTATGGCTACCGCTGTGCTAATGCAGGGTTAACACGCGGCGTTGGCTATTGGGCTTGCCCTGGGATGGTGATGGAGTATATTGTATCACGTATCCTGCAGGTGTCCCTCCCTGGCTCAGCGTGAAGCTGTGGGATTTAGCAAAGAGCTTAGAGGTGAGCTTTCTTTATGGCATCGTTGGCCGCATTCCCATGTGAATCAACAACGGCCAGACCGCCTCGCTCCTTCTTATGACTGTCAGGCCATCAGTGAGGGATCTTTTTTGTGTGTTGGCATGTTGGAGAGAAACATTGAAACTGATCCTCTTCTGGTTCCCCCTACGATTTCTTCTTCTGGTGTCTTAATCCAAAGACAGTTCCTAACCAGGCCCATCTGGCGTACGGTCTACACACACGTGCTCCGCGTACAGGCACGCACACACCGCCGCACAAATTCTTCTTGTGCATTAACTGACGATTTGCTCCTCTGCTTTTCGGATGCCATTTAATTAGCCTCCATAACATGTACTGTTAATTATTACAATAACTACAGGACCTCAGGCTCAAATCAGTGGATTAACATAACAAGCAGATGACACGTGTGTCATTTATAGAGCAGATCGGATTGCAAAATATCGTGATGAAGTTATTGAGCGGTGTGAATAGTGACTGGATTTCTTTTAGACTGTTGCATTCAGCATGTATGTAGGACTACTCACTCGGGATGCAGGTTTCGGGGCAGTTTTCACATTTCAACACAACCTCCACAAAGGGCTGGCCCTTCACCTAGCATATTCTTGGCCTACTCAATTGGCATCGATCGTATCATATCATTTTCACAAGAGCTTTTCTAACAAGGCCTGCGACCGATACCGATCACCGGTGACATGAGAACCAATGAACGGTCGTATGCAGACCACATGCACAGCGATGCATTAATCTGTATTTTGTCCTCGGGAGAAAAGTGTTTGAATCGTTCCCTGGTAAAGTCTTCCACCTCTTCACAGGAGCCACGGGAGCGCAGACGGTCGCCTCTTCCTCCACGGCGCCGGAGCAACGCCACCCGGACAACACAAACATGGGCCCGCGTATCACGCCTCCAGCCGCTGACACATCTGCTGCGCGGCGTGTTTATTTAAACCTTTCTGCCGGGGCCCGCCGGGGCCACACGTATAGCCTCGTCTGGGGGCCCCCCCAAGCTTGTTTGAGAATCCATTCACACCTGGGCATTAAATTACTGACACTAATGTTACTAGTAATGTTTGGACCGGCTCCCACACATCTGAACCTGCAGAGACCGACCGGGCGTTTGGGGAATCGCTCAGAGGCTGGGGAAGAGGGCGAATCGGCCGTGAAGGACTGATTCAGACATTCTGGTGTGATGTGCGCCACATTGACAACGTGTTATTTCTGGTTGAGTTTCCTCTTGTGCCGCAAACGTCTCCCGGATGTTTGAGGAATCTCAATGTGAGGTTGTGACGGCATTTTTGTTGGTGAAGAGGACCAGGGCCTGAGATCAGAGGCATGGTGAAGAGGTTTTAAAGCATTCCAGTCCGAGTGTCCCTGAGGACTGACAGTACAGCGGGAGACACTGTGCCCTCAGGGGTGGGGCCGAGGGAGGGCCGGGTGGGACGACACATTGTTCAACTGTGAACCGGTTGCTAAGGACTCCTCTGTGGCTTTTGAACTTGAGAGGTTTGCAGGCACGAACACCTGTGCAGGTGCCCCCACCTCACCCCCAGCCCTCTCGCCTGGATACCTTTCACCTTGACTCCCTCTGAAGCACTCAGCGACAGGCCCGGAAGAAAAGAGCCCAGCGTCAAGACACGCAAGCATCCGAGAGACGTCTCCCGGGCTGTCAGCCCCGGGGTCAGGGGGTCGGAGGTCGGCGAGTAGGGGGGTATGTCAGGTGTTAAGTGGAGCAGACAGTGCCTATCGAGGGCTTGTTAACTGCTTACCTGGTGACCCGCTGACTTGCAGCCAGGTGGGAACACAAAGCCAGGGAGCTTTACTCTGGATTCATGCAAACACGGCACAGAGGAAGAGCAGGGATGAACCATCGCTGGAAGGGTGAAGGTGCTGTTGTTTTGGCTGTCTCGGGACATGCCCCAAAGGGGGATTTAGTTCGGTAAAGAGGACAAACAAGGAAATGGAGCGAAAGGTGATCAGACACTAAAGGATCATCCTAATTCAGCATAAATCCACCCTGTTGTTGATACTAATACAATTCAGGACGATAAAATGGCAAGAAAAAGGAGGCTCATAGGTGCAGATCCCAGAGAGGGCGTGTCCTCTCCACCTTCTGAAAAACATGGCGTTGTACCTCACCAATATAAATTATTTCTAAATATATGTAATGGAAAATATATATTTAATAGGAGCCCATTCTACTTAAAAAAGATCACACATAAACACTTTTAAATGGTTTTGTAAAACATTTAAAATGTATTCTGCAGTGAACTGAACCGTTGTGAATAAGATTGTCACGATACCTCTACGCCTATTTTCAAAGAGTTTGTGAATGTGTGGCTCTGTAAAATAGGTAAATATATAGCCTAGTGATAGCCTAAAGGTGAATCATTCGTATATATTTGAAGTTTCTAATAATTGTTGATCTGTTAAAGCAGATCATTTGATATAGGCTACATTGTTGATATTATTGATGTCCCCTACAGAAATTACTAAAATATGCAATGTTTGTGGTCCCCCTTAAATTATGCTGAGATCTGTTCACTTGAGAGGGCTATACAAAATTGAATGATTACCGTAACAGTTTCTCATGGCATATATGGTAGTTAATCATATGCTATACAAAATCCAAACCTTTTAATGAAATAAAAACATAGGCTACCTATACAGTTAGTGAACATTTGTTTTTAATTAACGCAATAAAGGGTGACTATTAATATATTTCACCCACGAGGCATTCACTCTCCAGTTTCATAATCCCTTAACACAATATACCTCGAGCCGGGCCAGTTGAAATCACAAAGGATTACATTTAAAGGTTAAACGAGGCATCATTGTCCCGATCCACGGCATCGATGACATGCGATCGTCTGGGTAAACAATCTGATGGCCCATCCTAGATCCAATTTAATTAACGCTGCTTGCCACGGGCCGATAGTGATAGCGCCATTCCCTTTATTGCGACGCAGAGAAGCACGGTGCGGCTGATGGAAAGGATTATTTGCGTAGTAATGTGTGTGTTTCCCTAAGCCCGGCGACAAGGCCAGACAACGCTAATGAACCTCCGGAGTGATGGAGGGACGGGCTCCTCTTCAGTGGGGCGAAGGTGCGACCCGTTGGGTGAGGTATTGAATGGAGGTGGCAGCTCTCCGTTAAGCTGTCCTATCATTTATGGATGAGCCATCACAATATCTATTGTCCCGCAGGAGCAGCCTGGAAATGAGAAGGCAGCACTTGAGTGTCCCAAGTGAGAAGATGGCACTTGGAGGCCAACTCCGTGGCGTCGCATGGCCGCCTGGCCGTGAAACTCCTCACGCCCCGAGGGAAGTATGCACGGAAAGGACAGGAATATCCTCCTTGTAAGTTACAGGGAGGACATTTCTGTAGCTCCCTGATGTTATAGGCTGTAACATCAGTGAGCTACTGAATGTTGACCAGATAGAACAACGAATTTGTGAAACAAATATTTCTTTACGTAGTTCGGCCCTGTTTAAGGGATGCGTTCATGGTCAAGGTCATTATAAGGCCTTACTGTATTTTTGCCCAAATTGACAAAATTAACATTTGGAACGAAGGCACGTGGTTGGGTGGTGCAACCTCTGCGTGTGTGTGCGCCTGCGCGTGTGTAGTCCTACCATCTTTTCGAATTGACATTTACATTTCCTTAAAACTGGATGATTATTGTTATTTCCTATGGTACGAGTTATTTAGCCAAAAAGTAATATAAATTCGAAAACAACTGGAAGGCCTAGCTAAACGTGACCATTTTAATTTTGGGAAAATAGATAGCGCCAATGAAAATATGGTGGACAGCAAAGGGCGGTGTTTCCTTGAGTCGTTTAACGAGTTAAGCGATACGATCAATGAAACATACGGGAGCCTATTCAAATTGTTTTCGGTTACGGGGCATCTTTTAGTGAAGATTAAACCTAGCCTATATAAAGACGCCTGTATCGCGATCCAGCCTATCCCGGACGGGTTGATGTGCAGCCAGCATCAGGTGTGTGCTAAACCGTCATATGGTTCAGATTGTATTGCCTGCTCCCCCTCTCTCACTAAACGTTACAAAGCGTCTGATCTACGCTCGGCAGCCTGGGCTAAGTGAGCGGCCATTGTTTGTGTGATTGTGGCCCAGCTCTTTAAGTTCTTCCAACCAGGAAATGTTTAAACGGGGCTAATTAGCCGGTATTCCCTGCAGTGCGTGGCTCTGGCAGGCCCTGCCTGTGGTTTTCGCTGTGGTCTGACAGGAGTCGTGCCCTCTGGGGTCCTTTTGTATCAATTATGGGGCCTTTCACAGTCAACCCATTCTGGTAACATTACACAAGCGCAATTCAAGCTTTGCCCTTTAGTGCTTTACATCTCCTGTTGGTCCTTGAAATCAGACTGAATCAGTATAGGTGTGTCTAAATAATGAGTGGATGACTTGAATTAGGATTTTCCAAGCTCTGTGTGTGGACAGAATGCGAACAATTATTTCCTTGACAATCAAAGACGTTCGTAGGCCTACTGGGTCGAGAGGCACCAGTAGGCTACCTTATACGAGGGAGGCCTTTTAGCCAGAAACTAGAATATGTGCTCCTCCTGCAGACCCAGTGATGGTACCGTTGGTAATATTGAAACGATCCCCCAATAACGCATGCACATTTGTTAACGCTTCGTTTTCTTCACTGTTATTTCAGCGCCCCCTGGCTGTAGGCCACCAATCCTGTTAGGATGCATCCATCCAAGGAGTCAGCGCTTCGACTCCACTCCAATTCAAAGGTGAAGCAGCTACCGTGAGTACATTGATACTAGAAGGACCTACTACACAGGCCTCAATTGAGATGGTAAACGTGTGTGATGACCAACCATATCGAACATCTTTGGAATTGTGTGTTTCTCACGCCTGAGGTGGACACTTCTTAAAACTGAATTTGCATTATCGTTTATTTAAATATGGTTGATTTTTAACAATAATGTACATTAAGCCTGAAAAACGTATGCTCCAGCTACCAATTTATTTTGTAAAATGTGGAAAATCTACAAATTTCTCAATTTAGTATTTAAATCGAAGAATATGCGTTTTAATGTAATCTCGGAGAGGTGTGTAGCAGCTTTGCACTTGTTGTTTCTTTTTTTCCAAGTTTGTCCGTGTGTAAAAAAATGTCCAAGCTCAATTATGTAAAATGCAAGATAAACACAAAACGCAGACATGTGTCAACCTATTTACCAATTTTCATTAATAGCAGTCTCCATTTGAGGGAGAGGCTTAGGAAGAAAAACACTCCTGCCACTGCGCCGCGGTGACGGAATTACGCTGTCACTGGAGCGTCCGCCTAAACCCCGCACTCTCGCCGGCGCTATTTGGGGTTCAGAGTACCACGTAACATTCAATTACAATTTAACAGACAGGCCTCTATTAGCTGGTGTGCGTTTCATGGTGGAAGGCAGGGGTCGCGACCCCTTCCCCTGTATTCTCCCGACAGGTGCTTGTTAGACGTGACTCTGAAACAGTACAACTAAACATGAAGATTATGTCCCGTGCTCATACACACCTGTGTCCACGTCGGCTCTCACTTGACCTGGTGTGGTGACGTGCACGCGCGCACGCACACACAGGCACGCGCGCACACACAGGCACGCGCGCACACACACACACACACACACACACACACACACACACACACACACACACACACACACACACACACACACACACACACACACACACACACACACACACACACACACACACACACACACACACACTGAAACACACATAGATACACACACACAAATACTGACACATGCACACACACAAATACTGATATACACCCACACGTGCATGATGGAGTGGAAATTCAAGCTGACAGTCAACATGACAAATAAATATATTTATCTGTCTTTTTGTTTTAAGATATTAAAGTAATTTCTATAATTGTTTGTAACAAGTCCACTTTTCCTAATTCCCATCTGTGTCCTTGACAACAGGGTCATAGTTGAGACCCCACTTGGTAGCTCTGCCAGATGGGGGGAGAGAGAGAGAGAGAGAGAGAGAGAGAGAGAGAGAGAGAGAGAGAGAGAGAGAGAGAGAGGAGAGAGAGAGAGAGAGAGAGAGAGAGAGAGAGAGAGAGAGAGAGAGAGAGAGAGAGAGAGAGAGAGAGAGAGAGAGAGAGAGAGAGAGAGAGAGAGAGAGAGAGAGAGAGAGAGAGAGAGAGAGAGAGCAACTATGTCACTTTCAATTGGAGAATTAGAGTTATTTTTGTGAGATGGCCCTTTTCTATCAGCCAGGACATGGGATGAGTTTGTGTTTGTGTGTGTGTTTGGGAGGACCAAAGAGGTTTGGAAATGTGGCTACCTGTTAAAGGGAAGTTTTAACTAATTGTGCCAAGCCCTCTGCAAATCCTGGGGTGTTGGAGAGGAGGCTGTCCAAACACACGAGAATAAGCAACCGTCTCGGCTGGCTTTGTGAGGACCAGAGTCTTGAGCAAACACTCTGATAAAGAGAGCGATGAAAGCGCCAGTTAAGCTGTCTGCTCACACCGTGGCCACTGAAACCAGGAACACAATCTCTTTTTGTCACTTCTTTCTTCACCAGATTAGGTTCACCATAACAGACAGGATCAGAAGATGCCGTAATTTTGTAGGTATAATTAGAGATTAGAGTTATAATTACTGGCAGTAGTATTGGAAGTAGTTTTTTAATTATATAAGAAAATATTGAATTACAATTTGATACCTTCACATAAAATCTATGCTATCAAATTGAGAAATGCCTTACAAATTAAGTTTGTTTAGTGGATCGCGTTCTGTTTCATGTTATGTTTGCACCAAAACGGCCTATTACCCCATGCATCTCAGCCATGGTCACCCCAGTCTATACATTCATGTTGTATTGCTTTGGGTCGAGCATGGCTTTTGTAACATGGGCACCCTCTGTGACAGCACTTGGGGGGGGCCTAACAAGAATGAGAACGACGATAATGGTGTAAGTAGGTGTCAAGAAATATTCCATAAATAAACACGAGCGCGGCTAACTGGAAACATTCCACACGCACGGCCGCTCGACGCAGCCCCTTAAAAACAACACGGACGCCATCCCTGGCAACCCCCCCCCCCCAGACGAGGCAGCCCATAATACTATGCCGTTTCTCCACGGTGACAAAGCACTTGAAAGGTAACATAATAGGGCCATGTTTGTGAGATAGAGCAGACTACGCGGCGAGCCGCAGGCCGAGGCGTTTTTTGCGACCCACTCTGTCTCTCAGCCGTGATCAGCGTACAGAGCGAGGGCTAAACCTGGTTCTTATCTCGCACAGAAAGGGCAAAAAACGTAACCAAACAAGTGCAGGGAGAGGGGAGCGAAGGGGGGGGGATCCAGACTCCCTCCCAATAGAAGCATGAAAAATAAGCAAGGCGTGGACTGACGACATCTCGGCCGTTCTCGGGGGGGGGGGGGGGATTGCCAAGTACTTGGCCAGCCGTTCCCCCCCCCCCCCCCCTCCTGCCACCGGAGAGGTGCTCCAGCCGCGTTCTCTCCCGGGCTGCCTGAGTTTGACTGAATGGAAAGTGTGGGGTGGGGGTCATTGTGCGTCTCATAATGAGATACACGTTGTAATCCCTGTTCTGTTTCACCAGCGTCTGGACAGGCGCGACAAACCGCCCGTATTCCATTCAGCGGAATTGTAACGAGGATGGAATTGTTTGAGAACCGGGGATGCTTGTGACTGTGCTGCCCCGCGTGTCTTATACACACACACGCACACACACACACACACGCGCGCACACGCACACACGCGCACACGCACACACGCTCCTGTGAACACACCCATGCCTCGGTGCGTCACAGTCAATTACAGAGGTGAGCGGGCGATGTCTTCGCGGGGACACCTGGCCGAAAGGGCCCTCCATTCATCAGACAGACTCCAGTGCTCCCAGACGTGCTCCTATTATTAGTGTTGTTAACACAAGGCCAGAGTCAAGCGGCTGGCAGTGCTTAAACCGAACGGCCCCCAAACGTCAGAACAGGACAAGCTGGCAGCTGCCTGGCTTTGATACGCCGGGGCTAGAAGATGCCTATTTGATCGTTTCATTAGAACATTTGGTGGAGGTGTCAAAGAGGTTGCCTGTGTGTGCACACAGAGCTATTAGGCTTAATTATAGCTGCCAGAGGGGAGAACTGGGCCCACTCTGTACATCACGGTCAGAGTGGGCTTAGGAGGGAGCCACTGAGGGAGAGAGACACAGAAATTGCCATTCATAACACTTAATGGCTTATGAATTAAGTTTTCCTTCTAATTATTCATAATAGCACACGCGAGTACACACGACCGCACATGTCCACCGACATTGACATGTTTGGTCGAGGAGGAATCCGATACCACTGGGTTTTCACAATCCAGTCGACTTGTTCGCAGGGAAGTAGTGTTTAAGGTGGGGAAGTAAACACAGATGCATAAATATAGATTTAGCCCTTTCTCACGTCCTGAGCTGGTCCAGAAGGGGGCCGCTAAAGACTGAAATCATCTCGTGTTTCATCAAATCACATTGGAGAGGACCGAACATTTTCGGTTGTGACTCTTATCGTATTCTTCAGTCTTTTTGCAACCACAAAGGATTATTAGTCAGGGCCATATGAGTATTTCGACTGTCAATTTTCAAAAAATTGCCTGTATGACGTATGCACACTTCTTTATTTTCCGGAACACTTATAGATTAGTTTTAATGGACGTGCCGGGAAATGTGCAGCCGAGAAGAATGTCAACCACATGTTCAAAAATAAATAGGCCTGTGAGAATTGAAACAAGTCCCCGTAAGGTTAATCAAACCTAATGTCTTCATGCTTTCCTCCGCTTCGGTTCGCCAGAGTTTCTCCCTGTCATCTTATTATTTTAGCTTTCTTCTGGGCAACGGTAATCCAGCCATAACTAGGCCCTGCCACGTCAAATTAGCGGGAAAACCAATGTTTAGCAATGTCAAATTGAGTTTTTCTCGCCCTTTTTTTTCTGACTTTTTTTGTGAACACAAAGATTTCCACAGCGGAGAAATAAAGAGAGAGACCTAAGCTCATTAGGAAAAAAATGAATAGCTGAAGAGGCAGATTTTGGGGATGGATTTGAATTACCCATAATGTCGTTGTGCTTAGATTGTGTTTCTGCGGTAGGCGAGAGAGAGAGAGACATTCTGTTCATGGCCAGTAATTCCATACTGTATTCTAATTAATTTACTGGTCAGAAGAAACAGAACAGAGGTTAAGAAAGAGCTCAAGTATTTTCCTCTTGCTCTTCATGTGCACTCAGGGCCAGTTGAAATTGCTCAGACTGTGTGTGTGTCTCTGTATGTGTGTGTTTTTTATGTGTGCATGTATGTGTACAAGCATGTGCACATGCCTCTCCATATCTGTAAGTGTGTCCACACTTGTGTTTGTGTGTGTGTGTGTGTGTGTGTGTGTGTGTGTGTGTGTGTGTGTGTGTGTGTGTGTGTGTGTGGTGTGTGTGTGTGTGTGTGTGTGTGTGTGTGTGTGTGTGTGTGTGTGTGTGTGTGTGTGGGGGGACGGGACGACTCCTCCCTGAAGCCCCCCTCTGTTCTTCTAATGTACTCCTCCGTCGACACAGCAAGCAGAGAAACACCTCAACCCTCCGCAGCACGCGCACACACGCACACACACGCACACACACGATCGCAATGCACACCTCTGGCCCAGCGATCCGCAGTGAGGCTTTTCAGATTCCTCAATGGCTCCGTCTCTTGCAGGCCAAAGAATCGCCTTCCTATCAGTGAAATCAAAGGCGATCACACAGCTCACCAGTCATGTAGGATTTCTGCGGCTGTGGGAAGTATGCAACACAGGCCGCAGCCCCAAAGTCTCTGTTTATTCAGTGAAAGTGCTCTGTAATTTATTTAAAATAATCTATTTTAACAAATAAAGAGGTCATTGAGTGAGCCCATTGCTGCAGGCGCACATTTGAATACCCCTTAAAGAGTGGAGCTAGCTGACAGCCGGGCTGGCTGCGGTCAGAGAGCTCTCTACCTAGGCCTGCTCGCACCAACAGAATGACCCGCCCTGTTTCAAAACCACAATGCACGGATGTACTTGACCCCCGACCCCTCAGAACTACCAACCTTGACCACAAGGTGCATTCTCTCTCCGGTTCACTTATTCCCCTCTCTTTGCTCCTGTGTGTATGGGCGCTTTTTTTGTGTCGCTAATTGGTACAGATATTTTTTGGATTCTGTTCCAAGAGGACTTGTTTGAAGAGGGCACAAGCCCTCGGCCTTGTGGATGGGTTGGAAGACCAGCGAAGGCGGGCGGTAGGGCTGGAGGTGGTGGTGGAGCTGGAGTCGGTGGTGTGTGTAGGTGGAGTAAATAAAACGAATGGGATTACAAGGACACCCTCTCAGCGATTTCGGAGGGTTTTTTGGAAACGGAGCCCGAGGGTTTTTTTCCCGCATT
>NC_082391.1:20361422-20412367 GCF_031168955.1 Gadus macrocephalus | reverse complement strand
CAACCTCCGCCCGCGCTACAGAGGAATAAATATGAATGGGGCGGCTTAAAGGGGCTCATTTCACTCCATCTCTGCTGAAGATCCTGCATGACGTGATCTTTCATCAACATCACCCGTGGTGCACCAGAGGGGTGTCGGATGCAGTCTGCTCACTCGCCCCCAACCATCTTTCTCTCTCCCCTTGCTCCCCACTCCCTCCTCTCTCTCTCTCTCTCTCTCTCTCTCTCTCTCTCTCTCTCTCTCTCTCTCTCTCTCTCTTCTCTCTCTCTCTCTCCTCTCTCTCTCTCTCTCTCTCTCTCTCCTCTCTCTCTCTCTCTCTCTCTCTCTCTCATATCTCTTTTTCTCTCTCTCTCTGTCCCTCTCTTTTCTCTCTCTCTCTCTCTCTCTCTCTCTCTCTCTCTCTCTCTCTCATCTCTTTTTCTCTCTCTCTCTGTCTCTCTCTCTCTCTCTCTCTCTCTCTCTCTCTCTCTCTCTCTCTCATCTCTTTTTCTCTCTCTCTCTGTCCCTCTCTTTTTCTCTCTCTCTCTCTCTCTCTCTCTCTCTCATCTCTTTTTCTCTCTCTCTCTGTCTCTCTCTCTCTCTCTCTCTCTCTCTCTCTCTCATCTCTTTTTCTCTCTCTCTCTGTCCCTCTCTTTTTCTCTCTCTCTGTCCCTCTCTTTTCCCCTCTCTCTCTCTCTCTCTCCCCTCCCATCTCCTTCTCTCCCCCAACCCCCATCCACCCCCTAAACCCTCTCCCTCTCCCCCAACTCCCTTATTCCCCTACTTTCCCTCTATTTCTGCCCCCCCCCCCCCCTCCCTCTCGCCCTGCATGCCGATGCAGCCGCTGAGCTGTGCCCTTTGCTTCCGAACACCAGGGGTGGATATCCCTGCTCAGCTGCGACTCTGCCCCGGCTGCAGTGGCGTATCCACGGCGATGGAATCATGGTGGGGAGGGTGGAGAGTGTACCGTGTGCGGAGAACAGAGCCTGAACCGTGCATGGCAAACGAGAAGTCTGGTGGCATGTATGAGTCGGGGAAGAAAGGTTTAAAATGACGGTTCTGTGAGCAACACTGATTGTAATGCATCGGTTGTTTTTTTGACATGGTCTCGGAAAGGAATAAGCTCGCCGATTACCGCGACGATCTGACACACTTTTGGTTTTCTGACATTGCATACATCCGAGAGTAACCACAATTAGCGATTACGACACACCCATGAGGTAAACCCAATGTTGCCTCCCCCATTCCCCGTCGGCAGAGGGAACCTCCGGCCTTGGTCACCCCCTCGAGGCGTTAAACCACAGTGACCACCACGCCTCCCCCCCCCCCCCCACCCTATCACTCTCCCCCTCCAACCATGATTATAAGAGAGATCGCTGTCGGATTGGATTTGTGTGAAAGCATGGGGCCGTAACGGGAGAGCTGGGAGCAGCGCCGGGCGTCCCCCCCCCCTCCGTGCAGCGTGGCCACAGTAGTACTCCTGTTCCACCTTGTTAAAGCTGTGGCCCTGGCTGCCCATATCTCTTGCTTCACTCCTAAATAATTGAAAGCACTTAGCCTGTGAGTGGTCGAGGTGTGTGTCGGGTGTGTGTGTGTGTGTGTGTGTGTGTGTGTGTGTGTGTGTGTGTGTGTGTGTGTGTGTGTGTGTGTGTGTGTGTGTGTGTGTGTGTGTGTGTGTGTGTGTGTGTGTGTGTGTGAGAGGTCGGGTGTGTGTATGTGTGTACGGGTGTGTGTGTGTGGGTGTGTGTGTGTAAGTTGTCGGGTATGTGTGTGTGAGAGGTTGGGTTTGTGTCGGTGTGTGTGAGCTGTAGAGTGTGTGTGTGTGTGTGTGTGTGTGTTTGTGTGTGTGAGCTGTAGAGTGTGTGTGTGTGTGTGTTTGTGTCTGTGTGTAAGCGGTAGAGTGTGTGTGTGTGTGTGTGTGTGTGTGTGAAGTTGGGCGTATGTGTGTGCGCGGTGTGTATGTGTGTGTGTGTGTGTTTGTGTGTGAGCGGTAGCATGTGCGTGCGCGGTCTATTGTGTGTTTTGGGGATGGAAGATAAAGTGTGAGGAGGCTCCGTATAGTTGACCTGCGGCTGACACAGATAGGGCCGGGGTCGAGGGACCGCGGGGCAGGAACGAAAGGTCTCCATGGAGACAGCGATGCTGGCGGAGTGCCCAGGGATGGGAGGCAAAAGAGAACCTGGGAGCCGCGAGTTGTATTTATTTATTTAAAACCAACAGCGCACTTTCTCTCCACCGTCTTTTGTTTCCAAGAGGCATCCTGTCTGGCCACTGATTTATTGAGGGTAATGCCGAGCCAGAGGATGGGTTGAACATCCCACTGTGCTTTGCATTGGGCTTATCTGTGATACCACCAAGTTTTACATTGTTCTCCCCCAGGAATCAATTATGCCCCCATGCAAGCAACACACAGGAACAGATGCACACACACAGATACACTTACGCACAAATGCACACATGTTAACAGATTAACACACACACACACACACACACACACACACACACACACACACACACACACACACACACACACACACACACACACACACACACACACTTACAAGCCAAAGAGCCTGAGAGAGGGCTTACATATAGTTTGAAAGCTGCTGTGCAGATGAGCCTTTTTTGTGCTGCAACAGCCAATGCCTCATCCCCTCAGCCATCTCTAACAAGCATCAGGGCTTCCAGAGATGTTCAATAAAACGTTAAAGGCCCTATCATCATTTTATTATTACAAATGATCAGTAATGAGGGGCGAGCCAGGGTTCTGGCCAAACTCTGCACTCAAATTCACTGGCTGCAATCCATGATTTATTTTACCGGTTAAATAGTGACTATAGAATTACACTGGGTGCACATTTAGCTGGACTGGCGTCTGAATCAGCACGTTCCCAGGCTGGAATGTGGTCATGCACTTAGCAATCGGACCCACTTCCCTCGGCCCTGGTGCCGCGGCTGTATCGACCCGTCCAGGCTGTTTGGGGACAGATGCGCTGCTATTGGCTCTTCAAGCCAGCCTTTGTCGTCGTTGTTATAGACCCGCAAGAAGTGGCGTAGTATGAACAGGTGTTTCTGTCTTGTTGTTCTGTTGATCGGCCTGAAGATTAGCCCGAGTACCAGCGCATATCAGGGGCTGACCTGAATGTGACTTTAAGGTTGTTTCCACCAACCGTGTCTTGCTGATTCTTTGTTTATCTGGAGTCTGAATATCTTAGCGGCCTCAATAGAAAGATAAGGAAATCGGTTGTGACATACATACATAATACCAAGCTCTCACTGTGGTTGAAGTGGTTGACTGTGTATATTTTAACATTTGAGCTCTGACTGCTGGTCACACTTCAGTCTTGTCGCACAGCATTTTCACAGCTCTTGATTTGTTTTGACCAAGGAGAGACGGAGGCTGTTGTTGGAGTGACACAGGCTTTCCCTGTGCCACTCTGAAATCTGATTGGCCTCCCAGGATGCAGCCCTCTTATTGGCTCTGCGAAATGTCAATCATAGCATACGTATGTATTGAAAACAAAATTCTACACATTTAAGATATCACGACAATGAATGTACGAAGCTACAGGCATATATTTTGACAACAAAAATATGGACAAAATTTGATAAAATATACTTGGTTATTGTGATACGATAAAACCCCAAAACTATTTAACCGAAAATAACAATGTTCTAAATTGAATTGGTATCAGATTTTAATTTAATCTTCATCATCAGAAGCCGAAACCAGCAAGTGAACCAATTTATTTAATCTCGCTGGGATCTTCAACTGGATGGGAGATGTGAGATACGTAATGGCCTCTTCAAGCATTTGGGAAGGGTTTATTTTATAGGTCCGAAGAGAAAGCGAACATCTGTCGATTTCAAACAACAAACCTATTCTGACCGCCGTTGGACTCTACCAACTGGTGGGCTGAGCTGTCATTCATCCCACTCGATACTTCAGGGTCTATTTTGAAATCGGTTGCAATAGCCCATCAATACATGGAGTTGATTTTGCAAGGAATTCAAAATCAACTCCATGCAAAGAATTCTTGCATGGCGTTAAATTTCTTCCAGTTAAAAATGTTCAACAGCCAATACCTACGGGCTGCACTTTTGGGTGTTACTCATTAAAAATTATCACCAGAATACATCTTATCTGGTTTGGCTTTTTGTCAACAAAGGGTCTTCTTTTACGGATGCCAAAGTTCACCAAAAGGGACCTATTTATCCTGATATGTCCTCCCAAGATCAAGATGTGATTTTAATACGCTTTTGCGTCCAATTTTTATTAAATTCTTCATAGCTTGTTTGTTAAGAACGCAGCAAAGCCCTCTGTGAGTGCCACCATCTGGGGTCTGTGTTTGTTCCCAAATGTATTTTTTCTTCGGTTTTTAAATGTCCTGAATAATTCTTTTCCTGAGGTCAAATGCTTTACTAGCAGTAAACATTTCTCCTGGCACAGACGCGCCAACTGTTCAACTCGTCAGAAGTGCCAGGTGGACATAAAGCACGACGCTGAGGTCTAAAGTGCAGCGCAACTTGTGTGTGTGTGTGTGTGTGTGCATGTGTGTGTCTGTCCCTGTTGTGGAGTGCTGAGCGCACTCATGGGTTCATTCAGGGACGACAGGAACTCAGTTTTTGTAAACAAGAACAGTCCTCACACGGGAGTAGCATATGCGATGTAGCATGCGCAATGTAAAGGGGAGGCAGGATATTGGTGCGTATGTTAGTTCAAAAGCTGAATGGTTCCGGGTTTGATTCCCGATGTCTACAGTCTACCTGTAGGCATCCTTGAGCAAGATGCCCTTACCAATACCTGCTCCCTAATGACACATATCTGAATTCAATCATAAAAACGTCTTCTGGTGAACGTGTGCCATCAAGAGTGTCCAGAAAGTGAGTGCTTGGTTAGGATTTGCATGCCGTTAGCCGCTACCATTGACCTGCGGAGTTTAAGTAGTCTAGCTCACCTTCATGTGAGGGGAATGCACATTTCGTTTTAATTTTCAATATGTTCCCAAATAGTGGCTTAATTCAAAATGAGTGCCAGTAACAACCCAACAAGATTGTAGTGTGTCCTCAAACACACAGATACGGGCACGTTAAACATTATTCGGACACCTGTGATGGTGAGGTCATCCTCCGTGTAGACTTCCCAGCAACAAAGCAGCTGATAATATAATGGCACCGCCACCACAGAGCATAGAATGGTGCCTGTTATCTGTATGTTTGCAGAAAAACTACAATCTTTTCGTGTTGTTACTGGTGTTTTGAACAAGCGACTCTTCGGAACACATTGGAAATCTTTAGAAGGTAATTGAAAGTGTTTTCCCCAACATGAGCACTCAGGAACAGGAGATGGGCTTCTGCTATTCTGCATTCAATGGAAGCAGCTTTCAAAGCAAAGAAGGCAAATGGTGACCCAGCGAACTCCTGTTCTAGACGTGATTCATGACGATGATTCATTTGGAATTAAATTGCTTTTGAATCTGGGTAAGGCAGGCGATCGCCATTTTAGAGATGTGTCTTTGTATCCCTTTAGTTTAGGGTGTCCAGTAAGCAGTACAAAGTTTTTAATTTAATAGAATCCCTCACCTCTCTCTCTCTCTCTCTCTCTTTTCCTTCTCCTTAACAAAGAACTTCGCTGACGCGTGCCACACATTGACTCACTTTGAAGTTTCATTACTTGGGTGTTAATTGTGATGACAGAGTGTAAGTTTTCTCTCCTGCGGTAAATATATCTTTCATTCCAATTCATAGAATAGGTCATGTCCACGGAAAGCATGATAGCCGACATCAAATCATTCTTTCAGCGTCAAAAATGACTGTCGAGTAATTTAAAATTGTTAAATGGTAAACTGTCAATGTTAACATTACCACCCTTCAGGGAGAGGTCGCGAGACAGCGTGTGAATAAAACATGCCACTTCATCAACTCTTCCCTCTCTTCCTTAACCAGAGGCTTACGAGTGAATCTGCATTGTGCCTGATTGCTTTTGTGCCATCGTATTCTGTATAACTTATTTTGTTAACCTCACAACTCGCAATTTGATGATTAATGAAGAAGACAGAAATGAGGGCACAAATACAGAGCTTATATACATATAGAATGATGTGTTATTAATTCTAAGACATACTGTGGATAAATGAATTACCCCCTTGTCAGAACACTTAAAAAGAGTTGCACTAAAAGGAATAGAAAGACACTCACCCCCAACATCTCAGATAATGCAGAATTAATAAGCCCCCCATTAATATTTAACTGAATGTAAATCCATAAGTAAATAAAAGGCTGTTAGCTAAATAAATTCGGAGGAAAAATTCAGGTAGACTATTACTATTACTTTTATTTGAAATATATTTAATATGATTGCAAAAACGAAAAAGCTAAATGTTCCAACGCATTGGACAATATGAAATGAAAGGATATACGTCTACAGTTTATACTCCACTGCTTCCTAAACTAAACGAACTGAGTGCTCCTATTGTGATATGTCCCTGTGTTGTCCCTGTGTTGCAGAGGAAATAGGAAGCACTTAAACAGCCTTGCCTCGTGTCAGGAGCCCTGGCTGAGCCAACATAATTAATAGCTGCTTCCTCCTATAGCTTCGTCTCTATGCACACAATGCATTTTTAGACAACAGCTGATCAGCTTTAGCTTTGCATTTGTATTTCTAGGTTAAAGATCTGTTTTTCAACACTGAAAGTGTCTGTATCAATTCATATTAATATTATTATTATTTTTTCACAGTTTACACTATTAGTAGTAAGTGTCTTGTAGACTTGGCAATGTAGAAGTACACTTCTGGAAGCCTAATCCCCTCAGGAACAACAGGAAACAATGAGCAGCCCGTTGCAGTTGCTTGTTTCCAGCCCGGCTCTGTGCGGTCTTCCCCCATAAGTCCTCCTATAACATTAGTAGGACTGCTGTGTCCCAAATGACCCCCCGTGAATGAGGGATCGTCTGGCTTTGCCCAAGATTCGAGTGCCGAGCAACAGCGGGGAAAAAAGGGACAGGTCTATGTCCGCAAACACGTCAGACCGTCTCCTCGTTTTTTTAATTAATCCATTTGCCGTCCTTCATTGTGTTTAAAAATAAATCAGCCCGCGGGTACTAAATCACTCTCAACCGGGCCTCTTAACGCTCAGCTGGTCGCATGCTGCACTAGAACTATTTATCTGCCGTGTTTGCGTGCGGGATTCGTGTCACTTTGACTGAGGATCTGCACGCATGGGAGCGTAGGGAGAGAGAGGAGCAGAAGGTATGCTGCTACTGTTTTAATTGGACACAACATCGGTGGAACCGCTCCATGCTCCGTACTCTTGTCTGTACTCACTGCTCTCCTGTGGGGTATGTGAATAAATATAAACATAGATGTTACATAAAATAAAAACGCCTACTTCATGTTGCCTTATTAGAATAGAAAAGAACGTTGTCCTCACCTCGTTGAGGCTCATCATTGGCCGGTTAAAAACAGAGTGCTATTTTGATCTTAGCCAATATATGTCTAATGAGGTGAAGGAGATATGAGGTGTGATGGTGATGAACCTTTAATCAACTGTCTCATGTTGTGATTGATACCGTGCAATAACATGTCACAGTTTAACGCTCGCATGAGTAATTCAATATGATGGATAGACAGACACACACACACACACACACACACACACACACACACACACACACACACACACACACACACACACACACACACACACACACACACACACACACACACACACACACACACACATATAGAAACACACGCACACATACAAATGCGGGTGTCCACTTTCTAAAAAACTGATCGGCTTCTGTTGTCCAGATAATCCCTGTTGCACGACTCGTCGGGTCTGTTATAAAACGTCAGACAAGATCAGTTTGATGGCCGATCTTCTACTGGGATTTCCCAGCGATGCAGCAGACTCCGTTATGATTGGCCGGGGTGTGCAGCTTTGTTATCAGAATGTCCACAGCCTCCCTCTGGCCTGCGGTTTGACTGTGGCTCTCTGATAACCCTTCCTGCTCACGCTCACTAGCCAGCCGGCACATCAGCCTCGATACACACACACAGGACGCGCGCAGGCACGCACACACACACAGAGGCATGCACACACACACACACACACACACACACACACACACACACACACACACACACACACACACACACACACACACATTCAGAGCATGTGCACACACACACACACACATTCAGAGCATGTGCACACACACACACACACACACACACACACACACACACACACACACACACACACACACACACACACACACACACACACACATTCAGAGCATGTGCACACACACACACACACACACACACACACACAGCATGCCTACATCATAATCCCACCATTACACAACGTGTACAAAATACCACATACCCACACACTAACACAAACACACACACATCAAACATCATAGCACATTCATTACTATAATTTGCATCCCCTTGATTAAAGGCTCAGGAATGTGCATACAATCCAACAGGGAGACAAGCTGAAGTTGATACATATATATATAAGTATATATATAAAATAAATGATAAAATATCTATGCAAGTTGAAATGTAATGAAACCAGACAAAAAAGTGGAGCAGCTGTTGTCTAAAAACGCACGGCGTGCATAGAGGAATCTGTAGGAGGAAGCAGCTATTAATTAGGTTGGCTCAGCCAGGAGTCCTGACACTAGAGGCCAGGCTGTTTAAGTGCTTCTTATTTCCTCTGCAGCACAGAGACATATCTCAATAGGAGCCCTTGGTTCGTTCAAGTTAGGAAGCAGTGGAACATAAACTGTGGACCATTTACTTTCAGAGATTAGTTTAACCACGCAACTTTTATTTGAGAGATTAGTTTGAACAATTTAACAACGGGATGCAAATATGCAGACCATCAAGGCGAATAAGTGTCGTTTAAAAGGTTCGGAGGCGTCAGCTAATCACAGGCCATCATTTAATAAACGCTGCACTCGGGAAATGAAGGGGCATCTAAGCTGCTCGTTTGAATTGAGCTGCCACTCAATACACACACAGTCTCGGCAGACCCTTTTAGCTGTGTCTGAATCCTATTTGCCCAGGTTCTACTCAATTGTAGTTAAAACCTCAGCCACCCGCAGCTGATAAGAAAAGGGAAGGAAACGCTGATCCAACAGTTCTACCAACTGCCGTCCTTAAACAGAAAAGGTATTGACACGTGAGCCTGGATCGATTCGTGCTCCTCGCCCAGGGAATATTCCTCCATTGTCTCCCGTTTTACACTAACCATTAGCGCTCCGTGATAAAAGAAGAGCGAGGATTCACAGAGCCGTACTCAGAAGTAATATCGCGATGGTCGGGTGTTTTAAATGCATTTGTGTCCCTCCTCCGCTGAGGAAATGTGTTGTGTGACCTCTGGTGTGAAAGCGCAAACAGCTTTTAAGGAAGGACATATTTCTTTTCTTTTTTTCCCATGTCAATAGCACCAGCACTCTCTCTGCCTGGCCCTTTTCACCTGGCAGATTTTAATGGTCTCGCAATTGACTTGTTTATGGCGGCTGGATGTGGGCGGACTAATTCAATTAGCCCCCAAACCCCCCCCCCTGCGACTGCTTCAGCGTGAGTCAAGAGCACACCGGGTGATGCCATTAAGTACCCCTCGAGAACGCTTTTTGCTCTCTCCATATCTCTTTATATCTATCTCTGTCCCTCTCTCTCTTTCTCGCACATGGCTGTGCAGCATCCTTTGACCATACTTTGCGTCTATAATATAAGGTATATATGATTCCAAAAAGTAACCTTAGACTGTAACACCTCTCTGGCTCCATGGATAACCTGCCAGACGATACGGCCTCAGCAAGGAAACTTCTTCATTTACAGAAGATGTCAAAAGGTGTTTACTTTCAAAGGTGGGACGGACGTGTGGGATCCTGAATCAAAGGTTTGAAAACCAAAGGAATGAAAGAGCTAGAACTCTTGGTTAAAGGGCAATGCTTCAATGAACTCTGTTTACCAGTGTAGTTTAGTATAGTCGCCTATAAAAGATAAAACCAATGGGGAACATAGACAGATTAAACATATGGTTTACCAATAATAAATGTGTAGCAAAACGAATTATAATGACATAATTATTTTTATATGCCTTCAAAGGGCAGATGCTTAGAAGAACGAAAAGGGCAATAATGTTTTGAAGAATAACTCTCCAGAGGAACCACCTTTTAGGACACGGTAAGAATAATTCATAGCTTATTTTCCTGCACAAAAATATTTGGCAGGTCCTGGTGCCAAAAGTATTTCCTCAGGGAAGGGAGGGGGGGGTCCCGGCCGGAACGACTCCAGGAAACGCTGGCCAAAAACCCGTTCCCACCGCTGTTGCGTAAATCATGTCCAGTAACGCGTGTTTGGTTTGGGTCTGGTTCAGGTGCTGGTCGTGTGTGAGGAGGGAAAGGAGAGATGGGTGTGAAAATGAAGGGGAAGCTGGGTTTTTACACAGGATAGGTGTTCACGTCCATGAACAACATCCCCACCTGGATACCACCCAGATGAAATAGAGACACTGATAGTGACAGGGGGAGAAGGGGGAGGTGGGGAGGGTTTGAGGGGCACACTGAGGGGGAGCTGAGAGCACATTGTCTTCTTTGCTTTTTCCATTTTTGCACTGAATCTGCTCTCTGATCTTTATCCGCACCACCAGTTGGCGTTGTATTAATTCAAATGCTAATCTTTTATTTTGCTGCGACGAAATTAAAATAAAATCTCCCTTGTGTTTTCCGTTTGCTGAAACGACAATGTGCCACAGCGATGGCGTCCCGACTTGTAAACAAAGCTTTTGGATGTGAAGACGGTGTTGTGTTTTGCATCTCTGTGCACATAATTTTCTTTTAGAAATTAGCACTTAAGAAGATTTTAGCCCTTTTCTCAGGATTTTTTCCAATCTGTCGTTAGCAGGACAGCACCATTGCCGAAGAATTACTTCTTGAATGTCGTCTGAATTTGTGCCTACCTTGACCTACGATCTCAGCAGATGGGCTCGGTGATTGGTTGTTCATCAGTGGCACGCGCGCTACAAGCTCACAACAAAAACGGGGAGAGCAGAGGAAACAAATGGAAATAAATATATTTGTATGTCCTTGGAACTTCCTTACAGTTAAATGGCTTTGGTTGTGAGCAGTGTTGCTCTCTATCTCACTGACCAGGTGAGACGCATGGTTTCCTGATTCATTCTAATGAGCTCAAAGAGACATACGATGGAGTCTGACAAATCCTTAGGATTGAATAAATTTCGTTTTTTTGTAAATACATTTCAACCAGAGCCTGTTTGGACCTGCGCAGGTGTGATTTATCGACCGCTTGATCCTGCCAGTAAGAGATAAGCGGTAGGATAAGGTAGTGGTTACTGGCTTGACTCCCAGCCAGAAGGGAAGGGCTTGCTCCTTGTTAGGGCTCTTAGGCAAGATGCCATACCCCTTCCTTCTCCTTAAAGACCTTATCTAAACTAATCCTTTGGATAAATACTACGGTGACTAAAGTGTCTACTAGATGTCACAACATCTTGAGCAGCACTCTGTTCTGACCTCTTGTACCGGATGTCCAACAGTTTGTCCTCTTTGATATTCGATGAACCCCGTCCGGACTGGAGGTGTGAGCTTCTTCTGGAACTTCCAGAAGCACAAGTGTAGAACTGGACTAGACTTGTTGGGTTGTCATGTGTTTGCCGTGTGTGTGTGTGTGTGTGTGTGTGTGTGTGTGTGTGTGTGTGTGTGTGTGTGTGTGTGTGTGTGTGTGTGTGTGTGTGTGTGTGTGTGTGTGTGTGTGTGTGTGTGTGTGTGTTTAATAGCTGTTTCAGCGGTGGCGCGTGCGAGAGACGTTGTGCTGTGCCTGTAATTTGCTTTACTTCCTGTGGCTATGAAGTTTGTCGCAACATCCTCTATCCCATCCAATTGTACCAAGCATGAACTATGTGTTATATGATTATACATCAGCCTTTATATAAGGGCAGTTTATCATACCTTTACCCATTTTCCCTCTATCAATAAAGAACTCAAAACAACATGGGATCTTGAATAAATTGAAATTAGAAGATTATTAGCATAATATGTGGTTACATGGCTATGTAACCACATCTTAACCATTCAGCTAGCAACACTAGTTGGTGTATTCTATTTAAAAAATATATTTAATAATCAATCACTGTTTCTTCTGTCAAGATATAAATCGTTTTTTAAACAAAGGGTCGCATTCTCTGAACTTTGATATTCCACAGATTTACTATTTACCAAGATTTTGGCTATAAAATGGAAAAGTGTGAATATTTACACTAGGTATCCTGTTCAATGCAGAAATGATCTTAGTCAAAGCGAGGTTGGGTTAGAGATACAAAGGGTCCAAACAAACGATGGATGGGGTAGCAATTAGCTTGGCTGGCATCATTGAAACTGATTGATAGCTAACCTAACACTATGGATGTTGTGAATGGGAAACAGGATAGGAATAGTAACAATTAGGTTTTGCAATTCATGCCGTCTTTGTTGGTTTGTGTTTAATTTTTATTCAAAGGTTGTATATATCAATACGATCAATTTTTATGCGTACATGAATACAGTGATTTGTGAATATCATGTGCGTGCCTCATGAGATAAACCATTTCCTCAATGCTCGATATTAAATTAGCGGCAACGATTTCTAAACAAATGCCTCGACTTCAACAACAAATAAGACAGATGTCAGTCATACCAATCAACACAAGCCCCGAATGCCACCTGTTCAGCTGTGTACTACTCTAGGTCAACCAGCTTGGTAATTGAAGGCTGTTTATAATAGCGATTGCTTGGTCACTGCTCTTAAAGCTAAAGATGCAGCTGTCAAACAGGACCTTGAGCAGACAATCACAAAGTTTAAGTATTCTGTATTCCATTTTTTTTTTAAAGTGATTAGATTAACCCTCACATCAAGCTGCATGGGTCATGATGTCATTAGTGTGAGATACAGTCTTGGACCAATCACGATGCAGCACGAGGGTCATCCGCTGTAGGTCATTGGTGATTTGTTCCACTGCTTTGTTGTTCAGAGAGAGAGAGAGAGAGAGAGAGAGAGAGAGAGAGAGAGAGAGAGAGAGAGAGAGAGAGAGAGGGAGAGGGAGAGGGAGGGAGGGAGGGAGGGAGGGAGGGAGGGAGGGAGGGGGAGAGGGGGGAGAGGGGGAGAGGGAGAGAGAGAGAACCCATTATGGCATTATGGTTGGTTAAGATAAGTGCAGTAGTAAACCGTTTCACCGCGTAACTGTGTCCAGACGCTTTCCCAGGTACAGAGCTTTAATTAACCTTTGAGGATCCGGGGGCCAGCTGAGAAACAAAAACACATACAGTTACTGCAGAACATCAGTAGAAAGAAAAAAAAAATGGAAAATTCCATCAGACAACCTTTCCTTATGGTTGGGTGTGGGATGCATCCAGATGTCTGCAATGTTGTCACACCTGCTGAAGACAATATAAGTATTTTTGGCCTTGATTTTTTTTTTTTCTTTTTTCGTCCATGGAATTGAGATGAATGAATGCGTATATGGTGTGACGGCCAAGTAAATTTTATTATATTGTATTTTTGTAAGCTTAATTTCTAAGTCTCGGCGGCCCAGTGGCCAATGCTGCGCGGGCCGGTACTGGTCCGCGGGCCGGTGGTTGAGAACCTCTGGTTTAAAAGACACAGGTTTGGACGATTCACCATGCATTACCGCTATTTGATGAATCTGTAGTTCCATGGAGATTCATACGTGACTTTTATGAAATCTACTGTTCAACGTTGTATAAATGGCAGTGCCATTCATGAGATGCTTTAAAAAATATCAGTTTTTCATGAACGATCTATTGCAGCTTTCTTTGTGGTACTACTGTAAATGTAGCACTGTAAATGTCAAATATGAAGCTCTTGTTTTGGCATTTGGATAAAATTAAACAATCTTGGCATATAAATACACACACTTACATACAGAGAGAATAATATTGAGTGCATCAATTGGAATATAATGCTTTCAATACTGAGAATTTTATGCACACACGCACGGACTCCAACACACACTCGCACACATGGAGGCTTTCGCTCGTTTGTAGAAAGTCGTGTGCCCTTTAAAGCTTTCATTCTATTTTCAGGCTATTTTCCCTGAATTGGTTTGCTATCAAAATACAGTGCAGAGGAAATGCTTGAACAAGCTCACTGTCCATCACAACCTTTGCTGTTGCCATGACAACAAGTTGGGGAACTGTGAATTGGATTTGATGTAGGTCCACATAATTAATAGCTACAGTTTTCCATTGCAGTAAATGTATCGCCTTTCATACGGTACTGTGCAGCAAGTTGCAGTGAGCATGTTGCTTTCTATTATATATTGCTGTATTTGTTGAGATCAAAGCGCTGAACAAAAGCACCTTCCAATGCTCGGTAGCTTTTCCTATCTCGGTTCCTCACTTTGCATCGGAATAGACGTGTTATTCCCCCGAAAAAACACAACAGCCAAAAGCCAGATATATCTCCTGCGGTGTACTTTTTTTTTTTTACGATCCAAGCGATCTTTAATCAGCATGACAAGCAGCGCAGCTCATAAACAACACAGCGCAGTCGTGTAAAGCAAGAGACGCCTTAATTCGGCGCTCTCAATGCACTCGCACTACAGCGCTAAGCATTAACGCGCTAACACGCCGTGGTAATCAACACCCCTCGGTTTTTATAAGCACACCGCTGTCATCGCCCCGAGTAAAAGAAAAAAGATCAGCGCGCGTGGAAATGTGAAGCAGCGACAACAGGTGACCTCCGGGAATCACTCACACTCAGAATGAGGCTCTCTGCTGTTACATATAACAGCCCGGATGGGGGAGGACTGACCTAGATGGGCGAGGGAAAACCGAATCTTTGGGGAAATCATGACAACTCAATTGAAATGCATTCTAAATGCTAACTGGGCGGGGAACTGGAGTGCATGCTAACAACAAACGCCTTGACATTCAATGGTTTCTACAGATTGTTCAAGGCTACCCACCTAGCTAACTAGTATGGCCGCTGTAGCAGAATAAGGTCTATCTAGAGATGAGGGGGACTTTTGATGCACTTACCTGGTTCCTCTATTTGGGTGAATTCCTTCGTTTGACATTTGAGACACGATTCATATTGAAATCATTAAAATTACACTAAATTGCACATTAGCTCTATAATTGACAGTTTAAACTTTTGAGGAAAAATCGAAAAGATGGGGCAATAGACAACAGTGGGAATGCAGTGTGCGTTTAAACAAAGACACATCTAAAAGCAGATCAAAGATATCAGAACTGAAACCCATGGATACATAATAGACTACGTCAGAATAACAATGAGCAAGAAGCCACAGGCTTTAGGATTTAGGGAGGAAAATGCATTTATTTAGATCAAGGGAACAATACATACTTGATAGTATGTAACTCCGCACACTAATATACTGGTGATATTTTCCCCCTCAAAGGACAGCTAAGAGACAGAAAGCATCACAGCCACACATCCCTTATTATCCCGGATCACAAAGCTAAAGGCCTCATAAGATTGCATTTTATTTTGCATTTTGATTATTCTCGCAGTTTATCATAACAATTTCCCTCGGGATAAATAAAGCAACCCGAAACTTCACATCTCTCTTAGTTCCATATTTGAAAGTGCATGATTGACCAGCATTTGCAGGTTCCAACAGCCCATAATGCTAATCGGCTGTTGATGAGTGGATGAGTGTGAACATCACCGTGGCAACCATAGATCTCTCTCTCTCTCTCTCTCTCTCTCTCTCTCTCTCTCTCTCTCTCTCTCTCTCTCTCTCTCTCTCTCTCTCTCTCTCTCTCTCTCTCTCTCTCTCTCTCTCTCTCTCTCTCTCACCAGTGTTTGAGTCACACTGTCTTGTGTTCCCCTAAACAGACCGATCGCCCTTTTCACACTTAGTAATGAATGACTTTCAGCAGCTGGTAAAGCTGTCATTAAGGCGTGTGGCCCGAGCACCATGAACCCCATTCCACTGATGGAGCGCATGTTGAGCTCAGCTTCACAGGGGATCAGCCCTTTGTTCCAGAGTTATGAGAGCTGCCGTCCGGAATAGCGAGTGTTCAAACGTGTACAGGAGGACATACCATCAACATTCATCGCTTTCTAATTGCAGCAGGATAGTTTAAGGAATAGATAGGTGTTGTTTTTCTTGTTTTTTTTCTTGAAAGTTTGTTTGAAAATCTCGAAATCTGCATTTGTCACTACCAAGATAATGATGGTGATCAAGTTGATGATGGCGGTGATGATGAAATGAAGATAGTTTTGATGGTGATGTAATGATAGGGATGATGGTGATATAATCATATGGATGATGTCGATTTAATGATAGTAATGTCATTAACGAAATGACTATGGAATGATGGTGAGGACGATCCGGATGGTGGTGACGATGTCAGTGTAATTATGGTGATAAAGAGCAGGATGATGGTGGTGATGAAGGGCGATGGTATTGATATTGGGACAGCTTGACGAGCTTGATGTTTAAAAAAAGGAACGGCCGGGGTTGACAGTCGACAGCGAGAGCTGTCAGTCACGTTCAGTAAAGCTGGGTTGAAGCCTGCGAGAGCAACCGGCAGGGAAAAAATACGTTCAATCCTCCGACCCGACCGCTCTGAGGAGACCACAGAACGAGACGAGAGGAGGGAACACACAAAGGCGTGGGGAAGGAGGAGGGGATTAAGGACCAGATCAAACAAAGAATAGGAAAGGAAAGAAAAAGGAGACTTTAAAAAGAAAGTAAATGGGAGATGTTTGTTGCTTCTCGAGAACACGCCACTTTGTGGAAAGCCTCGCTTTTGATCGTATTCCACATAGATCGTCTGTCTAGGATGTACACATGCCCACACACACACACACACACACACACATATGCACCCATGCACGCACGCACGCATACACACACGCATGCACACTCACACACACACACGCACACAGGCACACACACACATGCACACACCTGAGAGAACTTTTCCCAAATCTCTGGGTGGTAGGGAAGGACATCTGTATGAGAGAGAGAGAGAGGGAGAGGGAGAGGGAGAGAGAGAGAGCGCGCGCGCGCGCCCCCAGGGGGGAAAGATGAGGACAAACCGATAGCACCCAACCGAAACCGTGATCCGCTAGTGGCCCAAACAATCAAAAGGACGGTTTCTAACCCCCTCTCCATATGGTGGACCACATCTCATGCAGCCAAGGGTTGTAAAATGGTTGCTTCTGCAGCAGCTGGTTTTAATCTTCCAGGCGTGCATCCATACCGACGCTATGGTCTGAGCCAGCGAGAGATCTGATCTGTGTGGGTCGGAGCTGATGGGAGATAAACAGACCTCGTGCTTCATCTGATACATAAAGATCAATGGGATAGCAAAATAAATGACGCCTACTTGGTTGGGGACAACGATGAAACGTAGCACACATTAACTTGATGCTGTCGCAGTGAGGTGGACCAAATCATTCCTAAAGAGTTTATCTGGGATTTAAACCTTGACCGTTTGCACGGTAAAATGAAAATGTACTGTCAAGCTTCAGCCTTTCTTTGGATGTATTTACATTTGAAAGGCAAAGAGAAGCTGTGCCTTTGAAGAAGAGGACATGATCCGTGGGCCCTGTTGCCACAATCTGGGAATTTTCAGGGAATCCAGTCGGGATTAGGCATCTGGCACAAGGAGAGGCCTATAGGGATACTGTGGACATTGGGCTACGACCCTGTACCTTTAGTAACTCCATTATCCTGCCCCCAACAAATACTAAAACGAACAAGAAAGAGATACATTAAGGATTTTAGTAAATGAACAATTGCTATACACTCTGTTGAACCTTACTATTTGATCGAATTGGAGTTCATTTTCACAGGTTACACTAGTTGCCTTGAAGATATTGCATTTGCAACCATGTTTATATTTAAACATAGGTTATGAAACAGGTATATCTTTTTTCAGGGTCCGTTTAAAAATACTTTTATCACCACCACAGACACCTGCCTCCCAAGGCTGTTTTGCTCACCCCTGCAACTTACAGGTCCAGACAAAACAGAATTCCTTTTACAAGGGTACGAAGGAATTTATTTGCAAATGTTTGTTCAAATATTTTAAATAACAGCCTACGACCACGAAGGAAAGAAGATGTTGTTTTTTTAACTGGAGATGTCGACACTTGAAATACCGGCATTCATCACTGCAGGCATAAATGTCAAGCAAGGATTTAAGATAAAGGGTTTATACGGAGGGGTGTGCAACTGTGTCGAAGAATCGCTGACTGTTCCTTTATTATTAGGAGTTTTAGAGTTTATTTTCAACGAGAATCTTTGATATGTTTCAAAACCCCCATCCCGCTTCACGTGCTTTGGTGCTGGCTTTCCCTGAGAGGAGGTAAGACGACATCCCCACGCTCAGGAATTAAGAGTGTCCTTGTTTGTCATTGATGAGCCAGAGACTCCGCCCTTCACGCACGCACACACAGACAGACACGCATACACTCACACGAGCACATACACTCACACACACAGACACACATACGGACGTACACCAACGCACACACGCAGAAAAACACAGACACACACACACACACGCATACACACAGACACGCACACACACACACCCACGAGCACACACACCCACACAAGTATGGACATGCACAAAGGCGCACACACACACAGAGAGACAGACAGACAAAAACACACACACACACGGTCGCCTGCACACGCACACATACTCCAGAACTCTTACTAATGCCCTCTCTCGGACACTAACACACACATACCTTCACACTCGTGCACTTCATGCTAAACCTTGAAGAGACGCACGTCCCCTGTGGAACAGCTGCTGATTACTGCCACGCTCAACACGTCTACCAGGGGGGAAACAGGCGAGAGAGAGGGTTATCAGGAAGTCCCCACAACGCTTGGCTTGTCATCCCTCTCATCCCGCCCTCCTCCTCCTCGGGACTCGACAGCTTTTTCGTCAGGTTGGATTAAGTCCCGCCTGCTCCCCTCATTACCCCCACTCACCACGCGCTTACATCAAACTAATCTCCTCGGACACTCGACATTATTAATCGTTTTCGCTCCTGTACATAACAGCTTGCGCATCGCTACCCATGAACGCACAGAGAGAGAGAGAGCGGCAGAGATTTCTGGGTGGTACGAAATACAAAATGAAGGCAATAGCTTGAGAGGCCCCCATGAGCCCCCATTTTTGGGGGTAACTGACAATTTGGTGCGTTTGTTTGGTCTGCTTCATCACTGGGCATATTTCTGAGGGTTTATCTGAAAATGTCTTCCCCAAAGTAAATGGATTTTATCCCCACAACTGCAAGGGCTTTAGAATGTATTCATGGTACTAAAGAAAGATAACAGCTTTGTGCTAAAGTGAAATATTGAATGTGGATACTACCAGGTCAGAGTGAAAATAAACTAGGAATTTTCCCGTTTTTACTCTAATTGCGGACTAATTTAGTCCCCAATTGATAAAATGGCCTAGATTACTATGTGGACAATCATATACGACAAATTACCAAGTTTAAAACAAAACAAAAAGTGGTTTTGGGTTCACTGGCTCTTTAATTTCTTGTGATGAAAGAGTAACATTGGAATGCATTAATCAACCTGCAATAATATAAGGATGAAGCAATGAAGATAACCTTCATATGATTCTAGCTTCTGGCCGCTGTTTGTGTGTAGAACTGCCCCTCTGACACAAACACACACTTACACACAATCACACTCTAGAGAGAATTCAAGGAAACAACTGTTTCCTGGTTTTCCTTGGGACCCAGAGGGCGACCTGCCCCAGACCTAGACCCAACACTCCCGCCATCACGGCTTCCCTTGGCAGCCCTTTGAAAAGCAGCTGATAAAGCTTTGTCGTTGGTCAGAAAACCCAGGCTATGTTTTTCTGTTACTGTTTACATTCTGGGTGGAGGGATGTGTGATTGAAAGTGCTTCCAGCTGGATTTACTGATAGCTTCGGAACGGCTCTCAAAAAAAAGACCACATAGTTCATGAAGAAAAGGCCATAAGTGAACCGCCTCGGCCACAACATTCTGCGCATGTCCTCTTCAGGGATTCAGCGGCTCACACAGTAGATTTAATTGGGCAATGGCAAGGAGAGAAACAGGGCTGGTCCGCAAAGTGGAGGGCTGTACAGTTCAATTGTCACTCTAAATGATTGTCGTCGCTGAATGACGCTACTATTCCGACGGCCAGAACATACGCCCATGAGCTAAGACAAGCTGTGTTCGAAATAATTCCCTATCACGGATATAGTGCACTATATAGGGTGCTCTCCATTTTGTGCTGGGGTTTGTCACCAATTCTCAGTGGTTAATTTCCTGCACTATATAGTGCAATTAAAGTACCCAAAATTTGAGTGTACATACGACGTTCCCTACATGTTACTCCTGCATACCACAATGCAATGCGGTCGTGTTTTTCCGGAGGAGAAGAGGAAGCTGAATAACCGCGAAAACGAATGCATTTAATGATGGAGTCTCCGGCTTTCGTTTAGAAATGTCAACAATTTATTTGGGATTTAACATAGAAAAGTTAACATTCAAAATTGATTTAAAAAAAAACGTGATTAAGGAAATGTAACATTCAACATCAATACAACCTCCAGCTTTCCTTGTGACATGCCCGTTTGTTTACATGATGTGGGCGCATCTGTCTGCGTCACACAAATACCCGGCGCATTTACTGACGCAAATGACGTTTAGAAATGTTCAGCGTAGTGTCCGAATTCTCATTTTTATTCGTTCCCTATATAGTGCACTATATCATGAACACTATATAGGGAATAGTGAGTGAGTGAATAGGGAACGATTTCGAATGCAGCTACAGAGTCCCCCCCCCCCCCCCCCCCCCAAAAAAAAGATGGTGAACTCTTGAAGACGTCAAACAGTCAAACAAATGTTGAACAAATCCTCCTATAGACGTAAGCATGGGAATTATGAGAATCTCTACTTAGCGAGCCATTTGATGCGTGAAGGCTATCACCGCGGCTAACAATGCTCAATGGAAACCACACGTTTCTGCCATGCTATCCCATTTCACTAGCCAGGTCCTATGCTAGCTCGCTGGAAACACCAGAGCCCTCCCAAATGATCCATATGTATGAGCTGTGTGGTTTACTAAAAAAAAATAAAAAATCCCCCATCTGCGTCCAATTAGTCCTGTCGTATAATCCAGCACTGGATCCCACCGAGCTCCGAGACCTCACCAGCCTCACCACACTGGAGGCCCAGGGAGTCTGGTTTCCTTCGAGTTCCCCCAGACATGGCTCTCTGTCTGGGTCCAGTGACGGGCAGTGAGAGGGACAGTGTGCTGCTATGACAAAGCACCTGAAGAACACGTTTCTGTCTGCTCAGGTCCTCAGATCTACCCCATGTCCGCCAGCGCTGCTGGGGGGTGGATCAGGGGGGGCCTCTAGCAGATTAATAGAAAGTCGCTGCTTGGGAATATACATGTGTGTCTAAGTGCTGGTGTGTATATTTGTGTGTGTCTGTGGGCTCCTTTCTATATGTGTGTGTGTTCCGATGTGTATGTGTGTGTGTGTGTGTTTGTGTGTGTGTACGTGTATCGTACCCACTGTCATGATACGTGTGTGTAGCACGGGGCTGCTCCTCCTAAGCTGCCTATTATAAGGGCTATCTAACGCGGATCCCCTGTATCTCCAGGGCTTATACCAAACTCATCATCGTGAAGAGCTCCGATCAAATCACATCTCGCTGTTTCAATTATGAGGAGAAACTCTGTAGTGTGTGTGTGTGTGTGTGTGTGTGTGTGTGTGTGTGTGTGTGTGTGTGTGTGTGTGTGTGTGTGTGTGTGTGTGTGTGTGTGTGTGTGTGTGTGTGTGTGTGTGTGTGTGTGTGTGTGTGAGGGCTAGGCAGAAACGTTGGAAGAATGAGGACATGATTAGTTCCAGCAGACAAAGAATGGAAATCCCTGCTGGCTGTTAATATCAATGTGTTTATATCTTTATCAGTAAATCATCTTTTAAAGTTAAACACCCCTGAAGAATGTGTGTATCTTACCGCAGAGCTTGAGGACAATGTTGGCACGGCTGTGAACACTCGAACCTCATACACAAGATAAGGAGAATTAGGGAGCAGGAAATATGTAAGCAAGCGATGTCATACTTGGCTCCACTAGCTATATTTACACTAGCTACATATACTCTCTATTTGATTTTGTCAACGTCTAAGGAGCTGGCCAATGTTGTCTAGAATATCATGCACTCTTCTTCTATGATTATGCACCTTATAGGTATCACGTGGAAGACAGAGATAGCTTTTAAAGACGGTATGCTTTTGTCCAGGTCAACTTTCAAATCCAAGGAATGTGTTGCGGTGTAGGCTATTGGTGCAAAATTAATAAGGAACAGAAATCCCCATAAATGCATACAAGATATCAAATCAAAAAAGGAAGATAAAAAAAAGATATGTTCAAAACCATAACTTTATCTTCCGCTTTTAATTCAGCAACTCATCAACCGAAGAAGAATAACTCTTGTCCTGCATGTGTAAACATAAACCAATGACTGGAATCTCTCTCTTTCTATCTATCTATCTATCTATCTATCTATCTATCTATCTATCTATCTATCTATCTATCCACGGTATATATACTGTATGTATCTATATAAATCTATAGACATATGTCCCCCTTATTCTTTCTTAAATTAATGCTAAATCAAGGAGAAGGCACCAACATGGGATCCACAAAACCTCTCGATCCATTTCAGAAGATAATCTTCATCGAGAGTTATGTCAGCACTTTTTGGGACGAGAACGTGTGCCTCACCCAATGTACCTGCCCCGCTCTCTATCCATCAGGCTAATCATCGCCAGACTTTGCAGCTTTGGCAGAGTTCCTCCAGGACAGCGAGAGAGTATCATTATGATACGTCATGGTGATGTTGACAGATGTTCTCTGGGACACAAAGCTTATTGTATAAGCTTTGTGGGGTCTACGACGGCTTGACTGTTTTTTTTTCTTCATGACAAATGTGATCTAGCGTGTGCGTGTATGCATGTTAAAGCTCAGATAGCTACGATATTTTCTTCTCATGTGCGTCATTTCATTTGATTTCAACGGCGATTCGCCTACTTTGCTCTGGTCCACGTCCAGTCTTTCCGTTCAACGGTTTTATTAAATCGCATTGTCAGTCCAATCTGATTTACAAAGCTGTGCCAAGCGGAGGCCCTGGGTTCTACGGAGGTATTCGCGCTGCAGCTGTGGCAGTTATCCAAAACAACGGCTGCACAAGAAGAGCCTCTTTGTTCCGCGGTCAATGGGCACATGGAGAGCCTGTATAAATGTTGGAGAGTAAACACTAGAGAGGTAAGTGAACCAGAGAACGGCCTTCTGCAGGGCCCAGTGTCGCCGTGTAATCACTGCCTCTGTGTTCGTTAGAGGACGTTACGGAGACTTTGCTTTGTCCGGAGCCATTAACTGGAGAGCAGTCGCAGGCGTCGGGGAGATTATAGGTCAGCGTTTTAACCACACGGCTGGTGTGAGAGTTCATTTAGAATGATGATGCATAAAATCGCACACGAATGGATGCACATATGCATAAATATATATACGCAAACACACTCATAAGACACACATATTGTGTGCGTGTGTGTTTGCACACACACACATAAAATAACACACACACACACACACACACACACACAAAAGCAAACAAAGTTAACAACATATGAGCTTCTGTTGCTAGGATACCATTCATCGCTATAAGGGTGACAGGTGGCACAGGAAATAAACACTGAGTTCACACACGGCAGGACCAGCTCTCAGTCTGCTGTAAAGTAAAGGTTGTGAGGTTTAATTAACCTCCCCAACCCACATGCACAGACAAACACGATTTCATTCTTAAAGGTAGGATAGGGAAATGGGTGAGCAAGTCAGAGTAAGCTGGAAGGCAGACAGGCAGGTAAGATAGGTAGGTAGACGGACAGGTAAAGCCATCCAATCACTTCATTCAGACAGATATTTTCCATTCAATGATTGCTGTCGGTATGTTAAGTTAATTTCAGAAGATGACAAAAAAGTACAAAAAGGAAAGGACTACCCCACCTTTAAACAAACAGATTGGCCCACTTCCACAGCTGGTATGGTACAAATCAGTCATGGTCATTGATCTCTGGTCCCTCAGCACTCCTTCTGTATGAGGCCTCTGCCTTTGTAAGTGGCCCCACTGGGGCCCTGATTGGCACCCTGAGTAGAAAGCCCGATCCTCTTCTGTATTTGGCCAATTTATAGCAATATTTCCTCTTCTGCACCCACTCCTGCTGCTATGTGCCCTCATCATACACGATGAGACCATAAGCGTGAAGCCATCCCATAAGTGCTGCATAACACACACGGCAACTGCAAGAGATTTACTAGAACTAGGGCATCTGGACCATAACGGTGCAATGTGTGATGTATTTATTTTTCTTTTATTTGCAGGTGTCGTGCTGAAATATGTTCACAGTAAAAGCCCTGATGCTCAATTTGGATTTATTGCTCAGATAAAAAATACCCTAATCGATTCTCAGTCTGAACTGACTCGTATGCGTGAAACAATAACAGAGAAGTCACACGCACCATTCAGGGAAGTAAACACTGAGGCCACTGAAGTCAGCATTAATTGTTTAATTTATGAGTTGATGCAGTGCACGTGCAGTAGTGCCGACACGGTGTGGACAATTTGACACAGGTTTTTTCCTTTTCATTTCTAAAGCTTAAGGTTTAATTTGTTCAAGCAAATATATTATTTTAATCAAAATTATGCTAATCTTCAAGGCTTAGGCTATGCTATGGTTCAATGCGTCTGATGACCACGCACAGTAATATGTTTTAAAACATCTGCAAACTGTCTGAGGTGTAACACTGTGCATTATTCTCATTATCCAACGCATGTTCTGAGAGGTTAGATCTTAAACAAACTGGTGGTTAAATGTGAGCTTGCTTGATGTACTCCAAAACAATCATCCAAGCACTTCAAGAGGTGTTTGCACTTGTTTGGCAAGATGTAACCAATCACATCAGGGATACACTGGCTGAATTGCTCTGCCCAATTAAATACACCTGCCCAAGCAGAAGAAATAACCACACATCCGGGGATCACTCTTGTCCCTCAACACCTCGACCCTGCCCAAGAAGGCTCATCAAATACATATTCATACAAAGCAAATGTTAAATCACAGTTCAGCGAGATACAATTAAAATATTTGTATTTCTTCATCTCATTTGACTAACAAATGTTTTGGTCTCGCAGTGTGTGATTAAAACTAGGGCACCAAACCATGTCTGGGTAATGTAGTACGCAACAAAGATTCTGATTTTGTGTTATTGTTCTTTTACGTGAGTATGCGTTATGAAGCAAGGGCCTGTGACGGAACAAAAAGTGAGGAGGAAATGGCTAGCAACTAATCAAATTCATGCATTCATGAAATGGGCCCCGCAAGCAGACACGCTGCTCATTGTAAAACTTGATTGGATGAATAGGCAGTAAGAGGAAAATAAGAGCTCACTATGTTTGTGAAGGTATCTACAATCAAAGCATATTTGAAAAGCTTGGGCTTTCGTCTGGAAGGTGGAGGGAGAGGGAGATGCAGAAGGAGGGAGAGATGGAAGGTTGAGAGAAAGAGGATGAGAGGGATAGCAAGATAAAGAGAGACACCGAGGGAATGAAAAAGAGGAGAGAGGGAAAGAGGAAGGGCAGGAAGGGAGCGAGAAGTTAAGAGGAGGATGGGAGGAACAGGATGGGAGGATGGAGGGTAGGAGAGATGGAAGGTTTTATAGGAAGGGAAGAGAGACCAGACTAACCAATATCTAGTTGTAATGAAGACCATTTCTGTCGGGTTTCCAAGGACTTTCACCCCGCCAAGTTGCTGTTGGTCTTCGGTAAATGCAATAAAAAAAAAAACTGGCTCCTTAGCCCCTCAATTAGTTATCATACATTTCTCCTTCCTGTAAAAAAAGAACCGGGAGCTTCTGAAAAGGAAAATTGCAGTCTTTCATCGGGTGATTGAAAGCTTGTCAGTCTTTTCTCCTCCGTATACCATTGAGTCATATGACTCCATATTCCTTCAATCCCTCTGCTCTGCCTGGATACGATTTAATAGCGATCTACAGTACCACAGCCAAGGCATTACAAAATTGATTTGTGTGTTTGTGTGTGTGTGTGTATGTCTGTGTCTATGCACTTGTGTGTTTGTACATACAATATGTGCATATGTAGGCCTGTTCGTGTGTGTGTGTGTGTGTGTGTGTGTGTGTGTGTGTGTGTGCGCGCGCGCGCGTTACTGCAGTACAGTCAAAGATACGAGGTTATCCGTGTACACTGGCGTTATCTGTCTACGCCTGCCTCGGGTGGTCTTGGCGGTGTGTCAGGGACGCACAAAAAGTGTTCAACAAATTTAAAATGTGTACGGTTAATTCTTAAGCTGTTTTACTGAACTCATGTGGCCTTACCCAACTGAAGAAGAACATGATTGTGCATTTCATTGTTTCTTTGAATAGGGGTGGCGCCCGCAGATTTCTTGCAACAGGCTGCCTCCTATATTTTGTGAAATACTTATTTGATAGATGCCAAATGTGTCACATGGTGGATTGGGAGAACCTTAGGAAACCAATATTGTCAATAAGAAATTATTCAAATGTCTAACCCACGCTGATTCAAGATGGCCGTGTAGCTCCTTGACCTTGTACCTCCTTGGCTAAAAGATTAGCATTTCATATGCTACAGCGCAAGGGCCAATATCTGGTCTAGAATAGATAGTATTGCAATGCACTGTATAATAACGCTATTTGGGTAATATACTTACCTACATAAACTTACCTAATATACTCCAGTTTTGTCAATACAATTGACAAAAACGTTATTGCCTCTATGTACATAATATTCCCCACTAATATTTGTCGAGAATATATGGACGGACAGGCAGTTAGGAACCTGTTCAGACAGGCTCAGTGAGTGCCAGGTATAAAGGCCTGGTCACTGATCATTATCCCGTTGACGTCATCTCACCTGAGCTCAGGTGAGTCATGCGTTTCCTTTCCCATGTTCCACCACTGCAGATATGCCATCATCACACCTGACTAACACGCACACGCCTGGGCTTGTTCTTCTGTGGCTTTCTCTTTCTCTATCTCTCTCTCTCGCTCTCTCGCGCACTTTCAAGAATTTAAGGCATGGGAATTGGCATTGAAATTGTTCATTGCCAGATCTAAACGGAGATCTCTCACTCTCTGACCTCCTCTTCCTCTCCCTCACACACTTCTCTCTCTCACACTCTGTCGCTCTACCTCTCACTCCCTCTCTCTCCCTCTCTCTTTCTCTCTCTAAACAAAGATATAATGTGTGTGTGTGTGTTTGTGTTTTAATTCTGTGAGTTGTGTTTGCATACCAGCCATGTTTTCAGTGCAATTAACACTATCCTGTAACTTAACACCCACTCACACACTCATATTCTTAATAAAATATGCTAATGTATTAACGACTTCAGTATGAATTATCATAGACATCGCCAGATATTACATCATGTATATCCTAATGATCCGTGAGTCACAACTACTCCAGAACTTCACTTAAAGGTCCCAGCGCATGAAAATGTCACTTTATGAGGTTTTCTAACATTAATATGAGTTCCCCTAGCCTGCCTACGGCCCCCCAGTAGCTAGAGATGGCGTCAGGTGTAAAACGAGCACCAGGTATCCTGCTCCGTCTTTGAAAAAATGAAAGCTCAGACGCTCCGATTCCAATTTGGCCCCATATGTCGTCATAAGGGGCCAAGTCACCTCCACTTTCTCTGCCATGCCCGCCCAGAGAATTTGGCCCTGAGGAAATGAGCTACGGCCGTGCGAGCACAACATGTGTGTGTGTGTGTGTGAATACACACAGTGTAACGCAAGTGTTGTACAATTCTTTATGGCGTATATCACGTCGTCGGGTTGTCTCTGGTATTTCCACACCGAAACTCGTAGTGGGGGATATCTCAGCCGTGGCTGAGAAGAAATTGGGGGAAAGGAACTTTGGCTTCGACTCCCTGAAGTACATGAACCGCGACATGGAGGAGAAAGTGATTGTTGCTCGCGATTGTCTCCCGCCGGAGGCCCGCTGCGCGCTGCCGTGGCACCACCGCTGCAGGGCGGTGGTGCCACGGCAGCGGTGCCTCGGCGGGAGACAATCGCGAGCAACAATCCCTTTCTCCTCCATGTCGCGGTTCAGTCGACCTCAGATTGATGTGGAAGTGTAGGGTTATCTCAGCCATGGTTGAGACCACCGCCGCGAGGCGGTGGTGCCTCGGCGGTGCACGCTGTCCGCCTTCCGAGGCGGTGGTCCCTCGGCAGCGGGCAGCGGGGCTCCGGTGGGAGACAGTCGTGGGCAACAATCCCTTTCTCCTCCATGTCGTGGTTCAGTCTACTTCAGATTGATGTGGAAGTGGAAGAACCAGAGACGTCGGAGTACCCGACGCAGTCGTTTGAGATTCATAATATCGTCTGGAGGCGCACACGGCTTTTGGCCGTGATAATATGTATATTATATGATATTGATATCTATGTATAACATGATATTATTTAGATATAGAGCTCCAGGACTCCCGCTGGAGCACCCAGACTGTTCTAGACTATTTACAGAACACGGCCAAAAGCTGTGTGCTCCTCGCCATTGTGATTCATCCACTGTAAACACGAGCGCATGGTACCGTGGCCGCAATCTGCTCAGGGCCACACCCCCACCCTCCACCTTGACCCGCCTCCACAAACGGTACGTTTGTGGAATTTCTCTAATATTTGCTCTATACTAGATAAAAAAATCTCTAATATAAAAAGGTAATTATTTCACCCCCAATACAACAAAAGGACAATATGGCCATTTAAGCCTATAATCAAAAAGTGATGACCCATACTTTTAGTGTTGAAATGACCAAGGAAGTCCAGCATATTCCTCTTTGCAGACATTACAACAACCAACAATGCTCACAGGAAACTTCTGTGTGATTATTGTGGAATAATTGCGATAGCAAAGTACACGCAAAATGTATCACCACACCAATTGCCTTAAAATAAATATTTAAAGTTTGGAATTGCAGACGTTTTTCTACGGTATCATTCTGTTTATTATTGTTTTATTATAATTGTACGCTATTGCATTAAAAAAATATATTCTCTGTTTTAAACTGTGAAAATCATGTCACAAACCTAATTATTCACAGTGAGACGTCCATTAGATACTAATCTTATTTACCATAACACTACGGTCGGAGATCCAATTAATCTTTACCACTAAGTCAGTGTGGGCTGAATGATTATATTGGCTTATCCCCAGCTTCTGATCCCACATCTCTGAGTCAGAGTTGTGGGATCAGGAGCCAGACAAAACCAAACAGAGATGCTCAAAAGTATTTTTTTTGCAAGTCCAAGTCGCAAGTCTTTGGTCAAAAGTCCAAGTCAGGTCTTTGGTGTCGAGTTAAATCGAACACATCATTGAATGGGCCAATACTGAGAACCTATCCGATAGCAATTTGTTGTGTTTTCTGTCATTAAAAAGCTAAATAGTAGGCTAACCCATTTCCAATTTCTTGAATCAAGAAATATGTTTGCATACAACATGCCTTAAAGATCCCATGGCGTGAAAAATTCACTTTCTGAGGTTTTCTAACATTAGTATGAGTTCCCCTTGCCTTTGCTCCCCCAGTAGCTAGAAATTTCTTTGGGTGTGAAACGAGCACTAGACATTCTGCTCCGCCTTTGAAAAAACAAAGCTCAGGCGCGCTGTTTAGGAATTTTCCCCGTATGTCGTCATAAGGGGAGATGCCACCTCCCCTTCCTCTGCCTTGCCAGCCGGGAGAATTTGGCCTGCAAATGAGATACGACCGTGCAAGCGCCACGTGTGTGTGTGTGTGTGTGTGTGTGTGTGTGTGTGTGTGTGTGTGTGTGTGTGTGTGTGTGTGTGTGTGTGTGTGTGTGTGTGTGTGTGTGTGTGTGTGTCAGTGTGTGCGTGTGTGTGTGATTACAGACACTGTTATGGTGGATAACACGTAGGACTCGTCTCTGGTATTTCCACAACGAGACTCGTAGTGGGGGTTATCTCAGCCATGGTTGAGAAGGAATTGGGAAAAAGGAACTTTGGCTTTGACTCCCTGAAGTACATGAACCACGACATGGAGGAGAAAGGGATTGTTGCCCGCGATTGTGTCCCGCTGCCGAGGGACCACCGCCTCGGCGCTGGAGGCGGTGGTGCCTAGGCGCTGACCTGAGGCTCCGGCGGGAGACAACCGCGGTCAACAATCACGGGCAACAATCCCCTTCTCCTCAATGTCGTGGTTCAGTCTACTTCAGAATGATGTGGACGTGGAAGAACCAGAGACATCGGAGAACCCGACGCAGTCGTTTGAGATTCATAATATCGTCTATAATATCTAGAATATTTACAGATCACGGCCAAAGGCTGTGTGCGCCTCGCCATTGCGATACATCCACTGTAAACAGAGCACATGGTACCGTGGCCGCAAGCTACTCGGGGCCACACCCCCACCCTCCTCCTTGACCCGCCTCTCTCCTCCTCATTTGCATTACAGACACCGAATTATTACGTTTCTTAGAAATATACATACCTATATACAGAACAATAATACAGATGAATAATGTTGTGTGCTTATGTGCGGGATCACAAGCAAACAGCCTGCCCTACACTACAAACCTATATATTTTCCCTAACCTTATATATTTTGCCAACACAGGTTCAATCAGAGACATCTGTTCTAAATGACGGTACCATGAGCCCTGAAGCCGCACAGGCCTGCGGTGACACATCAGAAAGACTGGGCGACTTCTTTTTTGTTCACGATAAATTGTACAATGCCAATTGATGTGGATATGCATATACAAAGGTAGGCCTAATTGATTCTGGAGAGAAAATGAGGTGGTAACATAAAATCTTGTTTTTATGTGTTATTAGTGTTAGTACTAGTATTATTATGATTATTATTATTATTATGGGCTAACTGTCACTGTGCCAATTCAGCACGCCACTTGATATGTGACGTCAGGTGTACCGCTCCCCAACCAGAAAACGCCTACCAACCCGAGTGACTCAGTGGTATGGAAGCATATATGTAGCAAAATTCAAATGGCAATGCAATTTGGAATTACATTATGCATTTGACAATGCATTATGCAATTTTATAATGTAATTTGTAAATACGTTATTCAAAGTGTATTTTAAAATGCAAAGTGACAATGCAATCCTCAATTAAATTTGCAAAAGTTCTAACAATACAAATAGAATAACATTTTGTCAAATTCTTTGAGTTCCTTTATACAAATTGAAAAGCTATAGCGTCCCCGTGATTGCAATCCACTTCGCCACGCTCCGTGTGTTGCGATATTCAAATGACATTTTAATCCGCAAAACGGAATCCAAAGAGGAATCCAAAAAGTCAATATGCAAAGTGGCAAACGTATCAGCCAATCAGCGTCTGGGCGGGAACTACGTCACTTGCTCGTAATTTCCTTGTTCACTTCTAGTTCTTTCGTATGTGTCAGGTCCATGGTCACCAATGGAGATTATTGATACGCTCCGAAGTTTGGCCGATGATGTGGAGAACAATCGTGTTGAAGACACAGAGTGCGTGTTCTGGGAGATAGGATAGACGACTTATCCTCACGGGTACGTTTTGACGCCAGTGTGGTAAACACAAAGATTTCCAAAGTGCTACAGGCACTGGGTGCGAAACATAGGGTCGGGAGACCCACCGTCTCCACCCACTCCTCACCTACAAAGCTCTCCAGAACCTAGCCCCCAGTTACCTCTGGGACCTCCTCCAAGAATACACTCCCTCCCGCTCCCTCCGCTCAACCTCTGCTGGACTACTATGTATCCCCACATCACGACTCATTACAATGGGTGCCCGGTCATTCAGCTGTTCAGCACCCAGGCTCTGGAACTCCCTCCCCCCACACATAAAACAGTCTGACACACTAGAAAGTGACGTAGTTCCCGCTGGTGGCTGATACGTTTGCCACTTTGCATATTGACTTTTTGGATTCCTCTTTGGATTCCTCTTTGGATTTCCTCTTTGGATTCCGTTTTGGATTCCGTTTTGCGGATTGAAATGTCATTTGAATATCGCAACACACGGAGCGTGGCGAAGTGGATTGCAATCACGGGGACGCTATAGCTTTTCAATTTGAATAAAGGAACTCAAAGAATTTGACAAAATGTTATTGTATTTTTATTGTTATAACTTTTGCAAATTTAATTGAGGATTGCATTGTCACTTTGCATATTAAAATACACTTTGAATAACGTATTTACAAATTACATTATGAAATTGCATAATGCATTGTCAATTGCATAACGTAATTACTTATTGAATTGCAAATTGCAAATTGCATTGCCATTTGAATTTTGCTACATATATGCTTCCATACAGTGGGACTGCTCACAGGACACGCATTGTCTGACTCACAATTGAATTCAACGATCTCTAATAAATATGTAACTGCGGACATCCTTTAGAAAATGACTCAACAGGTGGTAAAGTCGTTCACCGTTTGACAACGTTTAGGTGTGCTAAGAGGCGAGCCTCGGGTCTGTCCCTTTCATGGACTCCCCATGCAGCTTCGAACGCCTTGCGATTGTGTTTCTAAAAACCAAACGCAGAAACGCTTTGATTTTAAACATTGTGCTTAATTCTGCTGGCTACAACATCATGAAGAGAATACATACACATCATACGCATGCCTCCGAAATGTACACCACACCATGTATATAATGTTTTCTAACTAATAATACTAATAATACTAGTATAATAATAAACAAACCAAAGACCGAACACAGTTAAAGTCAGATATTTGCTTAGTAGGCTTATTGCTAGGTTTGCAAACGTTTGACTAATGAAATAGGGCTACTGCCGTTGTCGTCCTACCGAAACCTTACACCGAAGTGTGTCAGAGAGGAGGGGGGAGTGGTCCTGCCAGCAGCAAAATATAAGAGTAGATCCACAACAGCTGACAGTCGCAGCCTCGCGGTGGAACTGCTGGGAACAAATCACTCGGGATCATAACTTGGGTGAGAGTGGAGGGAAGCGCTTGGACGCGACGTTTACGCGCTCCGATCAAGCGCATTGTTTGGCTTGGCACTGTTCTCTCGGACTTGATCAGATTGAGACCAATACGCATGGAGAGCGACATGATTTTTGCGGACGGATTTCAGTGAAAAGGTAAGAGACATCTAAAATATACGTTACTTTCAAACCTTACATAATACCATTACAGATTAATACACGCATGCTGTATATTACCATGACACATTCAGTAAAAGCTTCCTAGCCAAAGGGGCTTGCAGGTGTAGCTGAGGAAAGCCAAACATTCCCTTTGTATTATTGGATCTTTTTAATTGTGTTATAGAGATCATTCCCGTAGAGAATATAACATATAAAATTCCATTTTATATGTTTAACAAAAAAAGTATACCTACCTTCAAAAGTTGATGCTCCAAAATATACAAAATATATATATAGTTAATTTTTTTACAAATATAAATAATATAATTCATGTACTATTAATCACATATTCGATCTATTCATATAACCTACTGTAATTCGACACACCTATATAATTATGTAGAAGATATGCGTTATGTTTATTTTTTGGGCAAAAAAAACATAATTCTCTGGTCGCCCATGCATGCCTTTCACGTTAAAGGACGTTTTAAGGATGCACCTGCTTTGCTCTTTAAGGTTAGAGCCACCCACTTATGCCGCTTTTCCACTGCATGGTACCAGCTCGACACGACTCGACACGACTCGACTCAGCTCGCATTTTTTGCGTTTCCACCGCGGTACCATGGTATCTGGTACCTGAAGTGGCTGCTTTTTCTAGTACCTACTCGCTCTAGGTACCAAGCGAGCTGAGCCGATGCTAAAAGGTGACGTCGGCAGACGGCCGGCGACTGATTGGCCAGAGAGTGTGACGAAGTCACGAGAGCGACATGGCAACCATGCTGGTAACATCCATAGCAGCGCCGCAGCCAACATGTTCCACTTCTCCAACTTCTTCAACATGCCGGCTAATAATAGTAATGTGATCGATGTCCTCCATTGTTGTTATGTGGGTTCTGTCCATGTGTGGGTTGCGTATGTGTTGTTTGCGTCGCGTACACAAATACGTCACGGCCCTTTCGCGCAGCCGACCCCGCCCACGTCCAGGAGGTACTATTTGCGGTGGAAAAGCACCCGTGTTGCTACCGTGTCGAGTCGTGTCGTGTCGAGTCGTGTCGAGTCGAGCTACATGTGCGGTGGAAAAGCGGCATTAGTCCCTGACATTAGGTGCCATACTGCAATGCCTTTACGTTATCACAGTGACGATAATTAAAGTCCAGAGCACTTTGTGAAGTGCAACATATGACCTCTGTGCTCATGCATGGCCTGTGCTGCACTCTGAACATAAACAGCCGTTTCATTCAGTATTTTTTTATTCCCTCCAGCTACTGCCGCCGGCGGAGAAGGAGCCGAGTCACACATATTGCTCATCCATTTCTAAGAAGAACCATTGTCCCGGGCAGCTGTTCCTCCGATGTGGGGATTGGTTCTGGTCGTCTCGCCAGGCTGAAATCTTCCCGGGTCAGGACATCCGTCATGGCAGCCTTCCTCTTTGGGCTGCTGCTCTTCGCCATGCAGTCTCCCCCCATCCCCTCCGCGCCCGCACACTCCTCCTCCTCCTCCTCCGCCTCGTCCCTCCTTCCTCCTCCGAGCGCCGACGGCGCCGCCCGCCCCAACGGGACGGCCCAGCGGCTGCCCGACATCGTGATCATCGGCGTGCGCAAGGGCGGCACGCGGGCCCTCATCGAGATGCTGAGCCTGCACGGCGACGTGGCGGCGGCGGAGAACGAGGTGCACTTCTTCGACTGGGAGAGCCACTTCCAGAAGGGCCTGCCCTGGTACCTCAGCCAGATGCCCTACGCGCTGCCGGGGCAGCTCACGGTGGAGAAGACCCCCGCCTACTTCACCTCCAGCAAGGTCCCCCGGCGGCTCCAGCAGGTGAACCCCGGGGCGAAGCTGCTGCTGATCCTAAGGGACCCCACGGAGCGCGTGCTGTCGGACTACACGCAGGTCTACCACAACCGCCTGCTGAAGCACAAGCAGCACCAGCCCATCGAAGAGGTGCTTGTTCTGAAGGACGGCGCGGTGAACCTGGGCTACAAGGCGCTGAACCGCAGCCTGTACTACGTGCACATGCAGAACTGGCTGCGCTACTTCCCGCTGGACAGCATCCACGTCGTGGACGGGGACGCGCTGATACGGGACCCCTTCCCCGAGGTGAAGCGGGTGGAGAGGTTCCTACGGCTGGAGCCGCAGATTAACGTGGCCAACTTTTACTTCAACCGGACCAAGGGCTTCTACTGCCTGAGGGACCACGGCCGCGAGCGCTGCCTGCACGACTCCAAGGGCCGGGCCCACCCGCGGGTGGCCCCCGACATCCTTCACAAACTCTACCGCTTCTTCCATGAGCCCAACAGGATGTTCTTTGAGCTGGTGGGACGCACCTTCGACTGGAACTGACCTGTTTTTCTACGTCTCGTGGTCGTCGCGGTTGTGCCCGCTACGCTAGCCTTGAAGCGTCCAAGCCTTCTGGCTTTTTGAGGATTTTTCAATAACAATTGGGATTTTAGCACTAATAAAACTAAAGTCGAAGCGGCAAGGTGAACTGTACAAATGAATTCCAGCTAAGTCTATATTTCTACGAGACAAACCTGTTCCATTGTTTGGACTGATCCAAGTGATAAGGGTTAGTAAGCAGGATATGACATGCTAATGTCGTTCGCAATCGCATTAGTCACCTCACATCGAATGCTTTGTTGACCGTGTGTGTGGGGGCTATTGTGTTTACGACCATGTTTGGAACCTGTTCAGTGGTTTAATTTATGAATGTTGACCTATCGTTCATAACCACGTTTTTTCTGTTTGTTTGGGCGTCCCATGCAGGTTGCTGCTGTGTGATTAGTATGGATTACTTCTTCCATCCGTCTCTTTAATGTTATATGCTGAAGATACGTCTATTGCTGCTACATGTCATTTTAGACCCATACTGGACCATATATGTAATCTATGTTATGATAATATATAGGTTCTACTCTTTACTCTTAATGTCAATGACAAAGACTAATCATGTCTGCGCTGTGAATATCCATGCAAACATAATGTATTATTCCTCATTACAATGTACTGTAAATATAATATTTTTTTCTAAAAGTGAAGGATTAACAACATAATAAATCTTTATTTTGTTTTTTTAATTTTGTTTGATCTGTATGCTTTCACAGATATCTCTTGCATCGCCTTGAGAACCAAACCTTTCAAGGTCCTGAGATGAAAGACGTGATTTTAGACACAACATGATTACAGGTTGGAAACGCTTGCCAGGTTTGGGGTTGGTTAACGATCGTTCAAACTTGATTGTCCGGTTCTTTTAACAGCGAGCCAAGCAAACTATGTACACTTCCTGAGCAGTGTTGTTTTCGTCAGGCGAGACGAAAACGAAAATGACGTCGTCAGACCCCTTTTTTCCATGACGAAAATGAGACTAAGACGAACGTCACCAAAGCCATATAAAGACTAAAATGTGACGAAAAATGTAGACATTTTCGTCAGACGAGAACTAGACGAGACTAAATTGTTAATGAGTGGACGAACAAAGTTTCAAAACATGCTTTTTTCCCGCCAACTATAATATGCGGAAAAGAAATGGAGAAATGGAGCCAGCTGCTTGTCCTAACAGTCACGCCCCCATCACACACTAAAAGCCTCGCTCGCACGCAGCTGCGCCTGCACGCACACGGCACACACGAGTGTGCCGTGTGCGACGAGTGCGACAGTCCGACGAGTTTTCGTCGGACTAAAACTAGACTAAAACCTTTTGAGTTTTCGTCAGACTAAAACTAGACTAAAACTTTCAAAGATAGAAATGACTAAAATGGGACTAAAACTAAGAAGCATTTCGTCAAAAAGACTAAGACTAAAACTAAATCTAAAATGCCTGCCAAAAACAACACTGTTCCTGAGTGAAATTGTATCCGTGCAAAGACTACTTCTTTCTAAACCTCTTCCTGTTTCAAATAGGCATATATAATTACCAAACCCATACAGAAACAAACACAAACCATGGGTGAGGTAAAATAACCTTTGTGACCTTGACAAGTAAGTGAAGAGTGGATGCACATATTATAAATAAGGATTACTGAGTATAGTAAGAGAACCGGAAACCGGTTAGAAAGGTAAATAGACATCAGAAGCCTTGGGGAAACCTTGTGGAATCCACCGACACACTGTACGTGCCAAAGGGTGTGATCACCTTTTGTTTTTGTTGCGGAAAAAACTGGGGATTATTTATGCAAATCTTTGTTGGCCCTTTGAAAACATAACCACCACCGCCTTAACGATGACATTAAGATCCAGAACCTAACTGGTTCTTCTTCTTCCCTTTTGCCTAGATTTACCGAGAGCCTTATGGAGAGTGTTCACAGAATGCTAACTTCATCAGCTCTAAAATGCAGACAAAACACCCTGCCTTCCCTACCTCTCTGTCTGACTCTCTCTCTCTCTCTCTCTCTCTCTCTCTCGTCTCAGACTTTATCTCTGCAGGGAGACTTCACATCTCCTGAAGCTGGTTGCAGGAACCAAGTGTCCACTTTGATAGCAGTGAGTGATATTCTCAAAGACTATCTACGTGACCAAATTTGGGCGTTGATGGGGAAAAACTCACAGGAGGAAGAGGAAATTGTTCTAAACAGATTTCAATCGATGAACTGGCTGGCACTTGTCGCTTGTGTGAAATAACGGTCATGTTAGCGTGTTTTCTTTTTGTGGCCCTGCTAAACTGTTTCTTAAGAGCTTGACTGTGGCTTTGAAAGTCAGTCGCATATAGAGGAACCTGCAGGGGTTTTGCTGTCTCTCTTGGACAGAGAAAACACCACAAGATCAGAGATATCATCTCTATGTGAAAGCTCTTCTGGGGTTGAACGGGGAGGACTCCTGTTCTACTCATTGAAGCGATGAACACAAGAGATTCTGTTGATGATTCAGAAATTATTAGTTGTAAAATGTCTTGGTAAGACTTTCAAAAATTGGTGCCTTAATTAACCATAAATTACCATTAGTTAATTCAGAAATAAGCATTATCATATAGCATTAGCAAAGTAGTTAAGGTAAACCCTAACCTAGTACCCAGTACTCACCGTAGTGAACATGAACACCATTAGTAAGATAAACATCAGTAGACAATTATTAGAGCATTCGTTAGATCATAGTTAACGTTGGTAAAGCATATTACAGCATTAAATAATGATAATTGAAGTTTAATTAATGTATCGCCCTTATCATAAAGTGTTACCTTTCGATTTTCCTTTCTATATTCCATTGGCTTGACCCCAAGACAAACTGCGTGCTGTGGAGGACTGGTTTCTCTAGCATATGTTTTGTGTTACGTTATTCTATCCGTGCAGTTGTGAAACTACTTCCCCCTCCAACGACGACCCCCTACAGTGCCTCTCCACGCTGGGCCATGGACCCACTCTCATCCCCTCCAACAACGACCCCCTACAGTGCCTCTCCACGCTGGGCCATGGACCCACTCTCATCGCCTTCAGCGTCCCATCTCTGGGCCCATTAGGAGCCCATCGACATCCCACCGACTCAGGTGCAGAGCCCCCTTTTAAACTCTAAAGTCACACATTTCCTCCTCCGCTAATATCATCCAATTAACCCGCGACGCATAATTAATTCACCTTGTCGCCAAACACAGAGCAGAGGGAGTCGTACGACGGGAGTATCGGAGGGGATTTATTGCCAGAGCATCCCTTCAACCCCCCACCCCGCTGTCTACATTCAGCTGCTGTAACTGAGTGCTCCCCCCCCCCCCCCCCCCCCCCATCGCAAAATCAGCCATTTCCCCAGGCCTATTCTAGCCGTTGTTTTTGAGGGGGGCCTTGGTTTTTCTCCCCCATCACAATCACTCATTCTGTGGCTTTTCAAAGGACGATGTGGTCCAATTGAACCCCCCCCCCCCACACACACACGCACACACACACACACACACCCACACACACACACACACACACCCCTCTGCTTCCTTCTCCTCTCCCCTCTCTCTTTCGGGTAACCCAGGGCTGCAACAGTTTTTAATTGGAATAGATCGTCTTTTGTCTTCTCAATGTGTGAAGTCCAGCAGAAGTAATGCACGATCCCACACAAACACACACACACAAACACACACACGCACGCACGCACGCACGCACACACATACTTCAACACACATGCACACAGAGCCACACACACAGTGTGCCCATTGGTTAGTTCAGTTAAATCAATTAGTAGGTCCCTGAGTTTGGGTTGAAGACAGGAGTAGAGTCCAAACAGGACACGTTTTACTTGGAACATCTTTTCGAATGTGACTTTGCTGCTACTGTGTCACGGTGCTAACACTTTAGCCTATACTGCATTCATATTAAGATTAATTCAATTTATACAACGGGGGACCTAAATCCAGCGATCTGATTGGTTCCCAACTGTGGTATAATGAGCATATACATAACTGCTATGACGCCCGATCATTTTGTGAAAGTTTGCATATCACTCCGTGCCTGGAAGTAGAAACAGTTACAAAGTAAAACATATATTGGATGATGGAGAGGGTGTAAATGTTGTTACTCCGGGAGTGAGCAAGGCGATGGAGAGACTAACGAAAGCTTAGGCACACGGCGAGTGAACTGCTCCATAGGATAAATTGCCGGCGAACCGCTCTATCGGAGCCTTCTCTCGGAGGGACGCTAAAGTGTGTTGCATAGCGACCGTCGATGCATAGCGGCAGCCAGGAGGGACTACTTTTTTGTATTCTTTAATAAAACGGCTACTTTGACTTTCTTAGTTTCTTTTTAAATGTAGTGTGTCTATGACTTTCGTTTCGCCATAACAGTAACCGTTGTATAAACGCAATAGATCACTTCAGTCAGTGGCATGTGCTCATTATATATATATAATATATATATATTATATAATGAGCACATACCACAGCCTGGCGTGATCTATTGCTTAAGTAACTTACGGTTGGGTTGACCTTTTTTCAGAAATATCTCTGTAATTGGAAATCCATGTTAAGCCTTATGACTCTCTTAATACCATTAGGCCTTTCAGCCTTGTATGCCGACGCATGGAAATGCGTAGACTATTAGCTGTAATATCTATAATGATGAGAAGCATCGATGATATAAGATGTTCATTTCCTGTTAGCTGTTCCTGTCCCCACGGATGATACCATCTACCATCCGTCGTCTACCTGCAGCTGAAAATCTCACAAAATATTATTCAGAAGATGAAAGCGATAACCTTGAAGCAAAGGCTGAGCTTTTCACAACCTCTGACTGAACCCTGAAGGCAGAGAGAGGAGTGAATGTAAATAATCATTTCAATAAGGTCTTGGGCCAAGGGTGTGGGCCAAGTCATGTAACGAGAAAACTCAAGATAAAGATACATGAAATCATGTTATCGAGGCATTGTGAAATGCTGGCCTTTGGTGGCCGATGATAATGGAATGTTCTAACAGCTTTTCACAAAGATAATACCACAAGAGGCAGGGGGAATAGCGCAAGCCTCAAATGTGTACTAAATCATTCCTAGTTTCAACATTTTCCGTTGGTTTGAATTCACTCGAACCAACGTTTTATCTTAGAAACCCTACGGGCGGTTTGTGATCGAATTGAAATGGATGTGTTCCTCCCATGCTGTTTCGGTTCGTGTTCATTACACTATTAATAGTGTTCCCTGATTTTCTTCTGACTGTACAGTTCATGGTTAATTGAGTGCAAAATTGGCTTTACCAAGTTGTATCGTTAAGGTCTATTTGAACCCCCCCGGGTTCAGCTTGCGTTTGAACACGATGAGATTAAAGAAAGATGCTTTAGATTTAGGGTTCTAGGGAGGACTGAGGTGTTATCCCCATGGTTACTACTTTTTTAGTTAGTCAACGTTGTTGAGCATGGGCGTTATAATGAGCTTTTTATTACACAGCGTCGTGGTACTGCCTGTGACGCTAAACCCTCTGTTAAACCTCATTCCAACAACGTTTACCTCCTTAGATGGAGCTCCACACATCCACACACAACATGGCGGTAGAGCATACCGTCTCGCCGTCTGTGTCACTTCGTCCTGAGGTCGAAGTGCATCTGAGAGAAAAGAGAAGAAAGGTACAACACCTTAGTTCAGAGCAGAGGAGAATACTCAATAACTGCTTGGCAGAGAATGGCTAAAACATATTTTTACTAAAGAATTATCTTAGCAACACTGATGGGGTTCCAAATGAGAAAAGAAATAGGCCAAATACCAAGTTAATAAAAGACGAAAAAACAAGTGTTTTGGTTCGCCGCCATTTGAACATGAGAGACCACCCAGTCACAAGGTCTCACTCTCTCTCTCTCTCTCTCTTGCTTCCATCTGTTGACCTTGACAAGTTCTAGAAGAAGAGGTAATGCTGGTGACTTACTGGGTAGCAGAGATTCTAAGATGATGAAAAAAAAAATCCAACAAAGTCTTGGCTGGGACCCAGCCTCTTTTGACTTCCAAGCAATGTGCAGCGTTTCAGAACTGCTGCTTTTCTGCCTTTCTGCCGTGCAGAGAGAAAGCCGTCTTTTGGCAGGAGGATGAGGAGATGAAACGGGTCGTGGGATCACCTTCATTTGGGGCTGGTACTCATGGTTCAGAGGTGTTTTCCTGCTCTTTGATCACTCCGGGCGGCAGACCCCCCACTGTTCATTAAAGGTTTGAGTCTATTTATCTTCAGACTCAACTCCGCGACCAACACTGTGGGCTTATCACACTCCAAAAAACATGTTCATCCGATAAATGACTTATTTTCCTCTTCCAGTTCATTGGTACAGTGCTCCATTTAACAGAGTTTATTTGGGTAAAACAAACTCAAAGTCCAGTGGAGTTTATTTTAACACATGAACTTGTTTGATTCTTCAAACAAATAAATGTTGCAGAATACACAACATGTTCCAAGTTTGTTTAGGAAGATACCATTACCCTAGGCGATGCAAAAACCGGATGTGAATGATGTGTTTTGTGAGGGATGCCTACAGGTACACTGCAGAGTCCTTGGGAATCAAACCCAGACAAGCACAAGACTATCCTGCCTTAGTGTGGTTCAATTGACAAAGAAAACCCCCAGAGGGAAACGGATGTACGATCATGATGAACCTTTAATAATTATTACGTCAAAGTATTATTAACTTACGCCATACATTTGTGTTGCAACATGTTTGTTATTATGCAACATTCCTTCCAGTGCAAGGGGTCTCCTCCACAGTCATGCAGGGGCTGTTATCAGCCGGCCCTCTGGCATAGCGGCCCAGGGCTGCCAGAGGCCAAGTCTCCCCTGGCCAAGGATAACTCCCCCTGCCATAACACACCTCTCCCGGGCTGGGAGCTGCACTGGGCCAGCCAGATAGCCAACTCTCCCCCTTCAGCTGTGCATGTGTAACGTGTGTGTGTGTGTGTGTGTGTGTGTGTGTGTGTGTGTGTGTGTGTGTGTGTGTGTGTGTGTGTGTGTGTGTGTGTGTGTGTGTGTGTGTGTGTGTGTGTGTGTGTGTGTGTGTGTGTGTGTGTGTGTGTGTGCAGAAGATGTGTATGTGTTCATGTTTGTATGCAGAAGATTGGGCTGTGCATATGTTTTTCCACATTTCTGCATTCCTGTAGGATTTACAGTTTAGTATGTGTGTGTGTGTGTGTGTGTGTGCGTTCTTTGGGCATGTTTGCTACTGCACGTTTTCCCACGTGAAAGGCCCCCCCTCTTGCAGAAGTTCTTGAACGGCCAAGTGTGCCAAGTCTGTAGCTGGAACGCTCTCCATGTTTGATTCAATCTTTTTTCCAGACAGTGCTATGAGCCCATTTTTACAAAACTCACACCAGGGATTGATTTCTCTTTTCCGGTAAACATTGTCTCTGGTGCATAAAAATACATGACAATGCCATTAGACTTCTGAGCCCGCAAACCATCTGTGTGCGTGTGTGTGTGTGTGTGTATCACTGGGTATACGTGTTTTAGTGTCACCGCCTTTGTGTGCGTTTTTGTGTGTGCATGTCACTGCGCATCCGTGCGTCAGCCTCTATACTTGCGTCACTGACTTTATGCATGTGAATAAGCGTGTAGCGACCACATATGCCTCACATCAAACGTCCGTGACACATGAGATGAATGGAGGAGTGAAATAGAACACAAGCGAATGTCCTCTTCGATGACGCCTCGGCTGGGCAAGGCGGTAGTTGATCAAAGCCATGTGTTGCAGTGGTGGTAATAATATCCTCATTGTGCAACTCATTGGCTCCAGGTGGATTCTGAATAACATGCACACGCGCGCACGCACGCGCGCACATGCACTCACACACACACACACACACACACTTACACACTCACACACACACAGACACACACACACTCACTCAGATACACACACACACACACACACACACACTCACACAATAGACACTAACAACACTACTTTAAAACAAGCATCCTATTTTAAGGACTGGATCACACTCTACGTTTCTAAGCCCCGTTCCTCCTCCTCCTCCTCCTCCTCCTCCTCATTCCCCCATTTGTTTGAGAAACTTGAATCTCCTTGCACGGTATGAATGTTGTTTTAAGAAATATATTTGCAAATAGCAGGTGGGATGACTTATAAAAACATTTTTTTAATAACTGACTTGAGACATTTCATGGCTGCCTATGAGACCCTTCCAAATTCAACAAGCATTTCCCGTGCATACTTTGTCTACATGTTATCTGAGCTGAATGGCTCTAAAAGCACCTCATGTATCCAAATCCTTCGAAGCAAATAGAAAACAGGTGGTACGCACGCTCACTGTGGAAGACCAAATAAAATGGAATCGGTCTGAGGCTAGGCCAGGTTTTCTCTCTAGAACTGGATGCCAGGACAAGAAGTAAACGAACTGCTTGTGCTCAGACTGACCACAGAGTCTGGAGACCATATTGTTTGTGATGTGCTTTCATTTAACTCATTTATTGAACAATGAAGATTTAGCTTTTCTGAGGTAAAATACCAAATTACATTACATTTGTCCTTTGTTAATATTGACTTGATACTGTACGTCTCTGCTGTTTAAAAGTGCATTCTAAACAGTGTCTTTCATCATGGTTATCACATTGTTGAGGAGATAAGAGTGGTCAAAGTGGATCGCTTTGACCATTTATAACGGTTGCAAAATAATCAACTGCAAGCTGATTTATTATTTACTTATTTATTAAAAGCACACCCCATTTTTATCTTTTCCATATTCTAATCAAATCCAAGGCCCTTTTGTGAGTCGCAATTCTGTGCAGTTACAATCCTTTCGATAAAAGAAAATCAGGAAAAACAAAACCGTATCAAATATGAACACTGATTCAAATGGCCGGTCTTTCCAGGTCGAGGTCATCCATTATGTAAAACAAAGTCCAGCATGTTGAGATGGTCCTTGTATTTCCAGTCGCACGCCAGGGATTTCTGTACGGTCACTGTGGCGAGCATACCAGGCACAGGTCATAACAAGCTGCATGTACTCATATGACATATGCAGGTATGCTACCAACGACACTGGGCATGTGGTATATGGGGTATAGAGAGAGCTCTCTTTCCTCCAATGCAGACACTCACACAGTCAGCAGCCCTGTGTGGTTATACTAATACTTTACATGCTTTCTGTTTCCAAGAGGATGAGCAGCAGCCTTGGCTTCACTCTGCTTCAATCTCACGGATCAAATGTTCCCTTTTACGGATATGGTGAGAAACCATCACCAGCTTCGCTCTCTGTCCCACACATACACAGAGGGAGGGAGAGAGAGAGAGACAGACAGACAGACAGACAGACAGACAGACAGACAGACAGACAGACACAGAGAGAGAGAGAGACAGACAGACAGACACAGAGAGAGAGAGAGACAGACAGACAGACAGACATGGAGAGAGAGAAAGATCGAGACAGAGAGAGAGAGACAGACAGAGAGAGACAGAATGAGAGAGAGAGAGAGAGTTCCTTTCTACTCACCGTGTCTCTCACAGCCCTCAACAAGCACAACTTTGAGTGTTAAAAGTTGTGTATGTTCCCCAGAGAGAGGTGAGCCTCTCACAGAGAGAGGAGAAGAACGTTGATCTAGGCTGCGTAACATGGTGCAGTGGGCCAGAGGTCACTGCACCCCCCCCCCTCCACCAGGGTGGTCAATATCCAACTAAAGAGTCTCCACACAAATTGTTTTCCTTGAGCCTTTTGTTAGCCAATTAAAATTAAATTGAAAGCGAGAAAGACTCCTTTGAGATTCAGATTGAGAGAGGATGAGCGAAGCAAGAAAGACGCAAGCCCCTTGCTGGCTATTTGGTATGAAGGAGAGGCGTTGTTGTCATTGATTGCAAACTGAATATGTTGAGGTTGACCCATTCAACCGTGTAAACGATTCAGTGTTCAAGGTTGTCATGCACACATTGTGAAGTTTGCGAGTGTGTGGGATTCAAAATATTTGCTTTGTTTATACCATTGGAAAAAGGAGGGTACATTTATGAAAACATAGACTCTAAAATGTTCTGAATTTATAGATTTCCTGACTGAGGCAGTGGCATGTGAGAGAAAACTTTAGAGTTAAGAGTTAGCAAATATATTGTTATGTTTTTATTTTAGCGTTCTTTCCTTGAGTGCTCTGTGGAACAAGACAACTTTTTCTTGTTGGAGGTACCTTTGTACTTGAGTATTGTGGGCTTTAAAAATGAATGCTACATTGTCAAACAACCTTTCTCTATATACATTCTGTTAAATATATCTATCTTTGAACATTTTATTGAGGCAACCCTGCCCACCTGGTCTTGTGCTCACTTCACAAATCATGGCCTGACATTTGAAATGGATAGGTACGTGTGTATAGAAATGTAGCTTGTCTAATTGGACTTTCATTTAGTTCTTTCAAGATACCTCATGCTACCGGTATATAAGGATATGCTTTTAGTAATATTGATTCATAATCTTTATGATCTTTGTATAGTCCCAATATTAACCTCTACTGTCAATAATGATCTACTTTCTGACTTTCAATTTCATTCATAGAATGCATATTGTGTATATTTTGTAGAAATGTGGTTTCTGACGTTCTGTTACGTTCTTTTATTTTAGCTGCGTTGTTATCAACACCTCTCCAGGTGGGCAGACCAGCAGGTCTCCATGGCAACCTGTTTAGTTCTGGCCTGGATCTGTCAGGGTGCTGAGGAGGTTCGGTACCTTGATAGACCAGTTCCTCTGGCCTTTGCTGTAGTTTGTAACTCGACAATGTGGACATCATGTGTGTTCCCATGTTATACACGGCCATCGTTGTCGGGTCACATCTTTGTTCATGAGCTAGAATGAAACACTGAACTTATAATTTCACACTTTTCACAATTTCCCAAAACATATTGGCATACATTTTGGAGAATTAAGGTGAAGGAAAACTTTGTTAGGACATGACTCCAACTGGTTGTCCACTTTTCTTAATCCTGTCTTGAGCTCCTCTCTCTCCCTCCCTCCTCCCCTCTCCTTTCTCTCCCTCTCTCCTACCGACCGACCAGATGGTTGGAGAGAAGGGGGAGCCAGTAGCGTTGTTCTCGCCGGGCCACCTTACTGTAATATAGTGGTCATCACAGTGATTCATAGCGCTCCACCGGTTCTTTGGCCCTGCACTCCCACAGTGTTCGCACCATGCCATAAGGTAAACTGTATAACGTTTAGGTAGGACAGGACTGGCAACTAACTCACACAACTTTTAACCTTTTATTGGCTAAGAAAACCCCACTAAATTGAAGCAATTGAAGAGTGATCTGCAATCATCTCTCTCTCTTTCTCTCTCTCTCTCTCTCTCTCTCTTTCTCTTTCTCTTTCTCTTTCTCTTTCTCTTTCTCTCTCTCTCTCTCTCTCTCTCTCTCTCTCTCTCTCTCTCTCTCTCTCTCTTTGTCCCTCTCTCTCTTTCACTCTACATATATTATATATATATTATAACATTATAATGTATAATGTGTACTGTAATTTAAGTGAATCTTAGTCAATCTATCATTCCTTACCGATTCTTACGTCATAGAAATTTATGGATTTATTGGAATTACATTTTTAACAATATTGTGTGTTTTGTAATGTTGGTCATGTGTGATTGCGTTTAATTTGTAATGAGTTTATTACTGCATTGATGATGGTGTAGCCATTGTGCAATGGGCGAAATGCACCATGGGAGAATGTAATGTGTAATTTCACCGCTATTATTGTTCTATTTTTGTAAAAAAAAAAAAGGAAAAACATTCATCCAAAATATAACTATGATTCCATAATGAAAATATCAAGAATTTAGAACTCCGCTTTGAGACTATAGTGAAATGCTCGTAGAATTGCATTTGTTGTGGTAAAGTATATTTGTAGCTGTACAATGACAAAGTTGCGGTTAAGTATACTTGCACCAGGAGATGAACTCACGAAGGGTCTCTCTCTCTCTCTCTCTCAGCCCCCAGAGTCAATGCGACTACTTTGCATATCACCTTGGAAACTGCCTTTTTATCATTAGGCTACTGTTCAGAATTTCCTTAATAGCACTCATTCTAGCCGTACTCTCATTCTAGCCGAGACGTTTCGTATGGAAATAGGACCCCTCCTTTTGCCTTGACAGAAAGACACTGAGCAGAAAGGGTTTAGTTTCAGATTCTAAACACAAGACCCATATTAACATATCAAGGAGCTGTGGGGAGGAAGATGGTAATGGCAGGGTTTGACAACCGTTTGTTTTGGTTTTCACTGCATTAGGTAATGTTTTGTTCTTCTTTATCCTCATAATCTATTTGCCAAGTAAGTGGTGTATGTTTCTCGTTTATTTGTACAAGCGAATGAGCTAGATTTTCTTAAATAACGTGTAACTCTGTAATCCATCAGATGCATTTGTGTGATCTCTGCTCCAGTCTGAGTGCCGAATACAAATGTAAATTCTACCTCAAACATTTACAAAAAAATATGTAACTGAAGTCAAATGTAAATAAGCGAAATAAAAAACCAAAGTCAGTGACTTCAAGTGTCACACAAACACTGACACGCACACACACACACACACACACACACACACACACTCACTCACTCACTCACTCACTCACTCACTCACTCACTCACTCACTCACTCACTCACTCACTCACTCACAGACACAGACACAGACACTCACACTCACACACACACACACTTGCTTCTTCTCCAGAACCATGTTTAGATGGACTTTAAAGAGGGGGCGGTGTGTGTGTACGTGAGTGTGTAACGAGGCAGCTTTGTAGGAACCGAAACACAGACGGAGCTGCTGCTGGTGGTGTGTGATAGCAGTGTGTGGGGGGCTCTGGGAAAAGACTCGCTGGAGGAGGGGGGGGGGGGGGGGGGTACATTAGCCGCTGCCTGCCGTCAGCTGGGGAGAGGGTGCTGGGGAGTGCGCATGAGGGAAGCTTAATGTCTGTCTATTTCTATTTCCCTCTTAATTTCACACACTGTTGAGTCAGCCGACTGACTGCCTGCTCGCGGGGACGCTGTGGTTGTCCACAGGCACTGCAGAAGAGAACGCTGGTTGTGCCTTTGTGGTTGTGTGTGTGTGATTGACTGTGTGTGTGTGTGTGTGTGTGTGTGTGTGTGTGTGTGTGTGTGTGTGTGTAAGTGTGTGGATGTGCATGTGCACAACCTCCCCTGCCTACGGCTTGTTTAATATGTTGATCTGATACCCGCTTACACATCTCGGGGTCTCTTCCTGCTACGCGGGGAACGTGGAAATGTGTGTGTATGTGTCTCTGTGTGTGTGTGTCTCTGTCTGTGTGTGTGTGGGGGGGGGGTAAGTGTCTGTGTGTGTGTGTGTGTGTCTCTGTCTATGTGTGTGTGTGTCTCTGTCTATGTGTGTGTGTGTGTCTCTCTGACTGTGTGTGTGTGTGTGTCAGTGTCTGTGTGTGTGTGTCTCTCTTTCTATGTGTGTGTGTATGTGTGTGTGCGTGTGTGTGTGTGTGTGCGTGTGTGTGTGTGTGTGTGTGTGTACGTGGGTTGGTGTGGGTATATGTGTGTGCGTTAAAATAAGATATTGAGAGAGTGTTTTCTATGAGTATGTTCTCTGTTTTGGTGTAGTGTGTTTGTCTGGTCATGTATTTGTCTTTTCGTGAGTGTTATAACAAAGGGTTATAACTATTACGAGACTTCCTTGTGTTTATGTCTGCATACCCCTGTGTTTGTGTGAGTGAGTGCGTACATTTCTGTATTTACATTTGTGGGTGTGGGAAAGTGGTGTTATGGCCACTCTTTTTGCGGCTTTTGACCAAATTGACCTTTATCAATCAAAACATGAAAAGAAGGGGAAATAAATTCACCAGAAATGGCTAAATGAAAACTTTTGTTTTATTCGCTGCTACTACCGGCTCTAATATGAAGCCTTGTCCCCATCAAAAACCAATCCTCTGTTTATTCTACTGGCCGTAGCCCCTATTTGGCTAGTCGTCCTTGTTGTTCTACCTTGGTCATAAATATTCATGCCTTGTTTATACAGTTAAGTGAGCAAGCAACGCTGAGGTATGTTCACCCAAGGGAATGATTGGGTGAGCAAGTGAGTGTTTAAGTGAGCGAATGAGGAAGTCAATTAATAAATAAGCACCCGAGTTGGTGAATATCGAATATTGGGTTAATGAGTGAGTGCGTTAGTGAAGCCTCCTTTTGATGGGCTGAATTCATGCTCCCATCGTGAATGAGTCCGTCCCTGTACTGGTCCTCTCTGTGTTTCCAGAACAAAGCTCAGGTGTTGCTTAAACCTTGGCAAATAGGATTCCAAACAGGCGAGCGAGAGAGAGAGTCACGTCTGTCCCCGAGATTTGTTATTCAGTGAACCGCATCCTCAGAGAAATGGATTTACTGGCATGCCCTCTGCAGACAAACGAAGGTTGGCCCCCACCTTAGAGATCTGATTTGGCGCACAGTGCACGTCGTAACACACAGCTTTTTAGGAAAGCCCACTGAACTGAAACACATTCATAATGTGACATCGACTTTAATATCATGATGGAGAGAATACACAGGAATTGAGAGGAGAGGAGTGAAGCTGCCGAGAGGAGAGGGAAAAACCAGAGGGATGGAGAGGAGACGGGAGGTGAGGGGGCGCCCTGGGTTAAATGGACAGAAGGAGAGAGGAGACGGAAGGGGAGGAGGAGGCGAGGAGGGATGAGTGGAGAGGAGAGCATCGGAGAGGGGAGGTGGCCGTGAATCAGACGGACAGAAGGAGAGAGAGAGGAGAAGAGGAGGGAGGGTGGGAAGAGGGGCGCGGCGGCGGTGAATTAGACGGGCAGAAGGAGGGAAGACGGGGGAAGAAAGTAGAAGAGTGGAGAGGAGAAGAGAGGAGGGAGAAGGGAGTGCGGTGGGAGAGATGGACAGAAGGAGAGCCACACTCTGGGATGGATTGTTTTTTTATTCTTGGATCAGAGAACCAAATTCTCTGTGAATCAACTGAGGGGGAGGGATGGCACAATGTAAACTGTCATCGGACCACAAACCCCCAGTAGACGACACACCCTGAGGAAAAACAATGTATTTTTTTCCTAGTGTGGCATTGGTCCCACTATGTAGCTCTGATCTGAGCCATGCGGTGCCCACAGTGTTTGCTATCGAACACCGATTCATAGCTTCAATCATTTAATCCTCAAGCCCCATAGTTTATAAGACTAAGATTTCTGCCTGAATTTGATATCAGAATGTCCCTCAAGTTGTGCCGTGAGGGAACTATGTTCGGTTCCCATGTCTCCGGGTCCTATGCCAGATCTGTGTTGTCGTAAAACCACACTGACAGGCATGGTTGAAGCAAGGGCGTAGTACGTTTACTGCTGTTATTCCCCATAAGGAATTACTAGC